>NW_021632407.1:0-31819 GCF_004799145.2 Neltuma alba | reverse complement strand
TCCAGTAAAGTCTTGAAGGCCCAAAAAGAGGAAAAGAAGCTAGATATAGGCCAAAGGTAAGTTAGAAGCCTAAAAGAGATGGTTTTAGGAGGTTGAGCAAAGCAGGGGGGTAAAAACCATAAATTCAGAAAGTTACGATTACTAGGGGTAAAAATGAAAAGTACACATAAAATTCTAAGAAAATCCCAGAAAATAGGAAATAATATTCTAAGACTCTTTTGTGAAAATAAATGATGAAAATACCCCTGAGACAACTTAAATGCAATTTATAAGATTATGGCCTATAAAAAGTACACTGTTTAAGGTAATTATTTAAAATAGCAAGAGACTTCAAAAATGCACACAAAAATAAGGTTTAATGGTTGAAAGGTTGTACTAATTATAAAAAGTTAGTCAAGCAACAAAAAGCTAGTGGAATAATGGCTTTAATAATTAAAAGCCAATTACACTGGTAAAAGGATATTTTAGTAAATGATTTTTATGCAAGGCTTAAAGGAAGTGTTATGGCATGAGAAAATTTATAAATATTTTTTAGAATTAAAGAAAATTTATAGAGTAGATAGAAGATTTTTGTGAGCTCTGAGAGGCCATAAAGAAAGTCAAAGGAATGTGGACCAAGTAAAATAGGAGGAAACTTAGGGAACAAGTTTTAATCCAATGGCTAGGATCTAATCTCCCTTCTCCTCCACCACTTTTGTGACACTTAGCATCTTCTAGAAGAATGAGGTAAGGATGATGCAAGAAGATGATGTAAAAGTCAACTTGAAGTTCCAAGATTGCCCTTACTCTTTCTATTAGCCACCATGGGCATTTTGGTCCACTCAAGTCAAAGTTTTGGCTATAAATACCCCACCTTGAAAAAACATTTTGGTAGTCATTTGTAGAGAGAAAACTCTACTAGAATTTAGAGAGAAAACATGGGGGTGAAGGCGAAGAAGAAGGAACAAGATTCAAGTTTCAAGATCAAGGTATGTGATGGTTATAGCATCTGTCTTGATGCCTATTTTGAATAAGTTACTCTTTGTATCTAATTCTAAAATTTGGCATGATTAAATTACACTCTATAAGCTTTAAATCCATAGGTAGAAAACTTCATTTGGATATGTGTATGATTTATGGTGATTTTTCAAAGTTAGGGTTTAAAATCTGGAAACAGTGTTTAACCTTTGGAAGAGTAGCGAATTCCGTGCAATTTTGGTACTGTTTCATATAGAATTGGTTCCTAAAAATATTTTTATTTTAAAGAGAACTTAAGGATCTTTTAGTAGGACTTGGAACCACTCATTTTTTATTTTTCTAGCATTAATTATGAATTTTTAAAGTTGAGCAAAAATTCTGGTATTTCTATGTGAACAGTACCTGTGAAGCAAAATTTTCAGATTTGATCTTCTTAAATCTAAGGCCATCTAAAGTGGTCCTAATTGATAAGAAATGGATCTTAAGGATGGAAAATGATGAGATTTATGTTAGAAGAGCTTGAAAGGAAACCTAAAACTAAGAGAAGGGGTTGAGGTTCAAGAGAGCTAGTTTTGAACATTATGTAATCTCTTTGTCCTAATAGATTATATGATTAATATGGCTATGTTTAGGACTTGGAGCATCTCAGAGGATGTTTGATTGATGTTGACCAAAAGCCCTTATGGTTGGGAAGTCAAGGGAATCAAAGGAAAACCAAGAGGAAAGCTTGAAGTAGAAGGTAGTAAACTTACCCTTTATGTGCTTGATGTGGTATGCTTATGTATTGGTTTGTTTTGTTAGTGTTTGTATGATGTTGTGACATGATGATTGTTGTTGAAAAATAACTATTGCTAGAAATGCTATTTTTAATATATTTCCATGGGCATGTATTTTTATACCAAGCATAAAGCATGATGGCATGTCACTAATTAAACTTAGTTTATGGAAAACTACATACCATACATTAACATCCATCTTGTGCATGTATGTGGTAATGTTTGCTATTGAGATCTCCCTCAATCTCATCCCTCCCCAACCAACCATTTAGGTCAATTATCAATGGGCAATAATGGCATGAGAAGCAAGAAGAAGAAAGTGGATAATTATTCATGTTAATGAATGAGATTTTTGATGAATGTGTAATTCTTCTATTATGTAAATTATGTTATGGATGCCAATGATGCCATGTAATTAATTGTAATGTTTATGGCATGAATGGAAAGCATGAATGGAAAAGAGAAAGCCCAAGTTATGTGTGCCAAAGAAATAAAAAGAATTAAAGTAAGAAGTGGTTAAGAGATAAAACGTTGGTCCTGGGGTAGTGAGTTTTATAGCTCTACTTTGACCTGTCAAATGAACGAGTTAAGTTGCAAAATTTGGCAAATTTATAGTACAGATCCCAAGCTTAAAATGAGAGGTAGATCACCTCAATTGCATGTGTACACAAGGAGATATTAATTTCTAAAGTTGAGGCACAGAATCTGAAAGTTCCAGATTTTACCAAATAAACAGTAATATTTACCAAATCAACTGTATGAATTGGCCAAAGATAAGTCTAATTGGATATTGTTTCCTTAAATATTATTGAATAGATTTTCATAGAACTTTAGAACACCTCAATATGATTTTTATGGAATTAGTTATGAATTTTTGAAGTTGGGCCTATAATCTGGAATTTGAATAGTGAATAGTAACCCGAGTAATTATGTTGAAATTTAAAATCCACAGGCTTATGTCATGATCTGCTTGAACCATAACGCTTATTAATGCGTACTCTAGGGACATAAAGGTAGGGTGTTTCACTAGAGAAGATCTTCAAAGTACTAGACTACCCAACAGAGCAAAAAGCCTAGATGGCAATATATAAACTAAAGAAAGACGACGCTGATCATTGGTAGAAGAATACTGAGATTCTTCTGGATGCTCGGAACACGAGGGTGACTTGGGAAGTGTTCTTAAAGTAGTTTTATAAGAAGTATTTTCCAAGATCAGTCTGAGATGAGAGGGAAGCAGAATTCCTAACTTTGAAGTAGAGAGATGACGAGCCATTCGATGAGTACTTGGTTAAGTTCATCTGTCTCACTAATTACTCAAGTTATCTATGTTATGGAGACAATGTGAGGTAGACAATGGAGAAGATGGTTCAAGAACTGAAGTAGTCTTTGAGGGAGATGATCGTTCCCAAATTGTTTGAACAATTCAACAAGACAGTTGAGGCCTGTTGAATCACAGAAAACAACCTAAACCATCATTTGATGGTCAAGACTACTCCCAAAGTAGAGAGGAGAGGTCAGGGAGGTCAGGGTGATACCTCATCTACTGCAAACAAGAAAAGGAAGTGACCATGGGACAACCGCAAGAACAAGAAAGGCGGCAAGCCACTGAAAGGCAAGGAGTGTGCAAAGGGTGGCAAGAATCACGATGAGAAACCGTGCATGGCTGGACAGAATGTTTGCTACACATATGGCAAACCAGGACATTTCTCAAGAGAATGCCGCAAAACACTAAAAATGCATGACCATACACCTAAGGCTGAGTGTTTACCCTCACAGGGGAAGAAGCCTGGAAATCTCCAAAGATTATCTAAGGTACGATCATCTCGTATGCCTGTGTTAAAAGACTTGGCTTGATTATGAATACATTGCTGTATGATATACATGTATCCATACCAACACATAATAAGGTAATTACATATGATGTGTGCTTAAATTGTATAGTTTGTTATGAGTACTGTTGTACTGCCATGGACTTAATATATATGTCCTTCCATGAAATTGATGTGGTGATTGAACTAAATTGGTTGTTATCCCATAATATCCTAATGGATTGTAAGAACAAAACCCTAATTTTACCTTCGAGAGAATTAGAGTTGAATCTGAAAGTTAGATTAAACTTCATAACAGAGGCCCAAGCAGGTAGATGCCTACGGAAAAGGTTGCCAAGGATTCCTCATTTTCTTCTCGATGCAAGTAGAGATTAAAGAAGGGATAGGAGAAATCCCTGTTTTTAAGGAGTTTCCAAAATTGTTTCTGACAGATGTCACAGGACTACCTCCAGACAGAGAAGTAGAATTCACGATTGATATCATACCTGGAGCAGGACCAATTTCTAAGGCCCCTTATAGAATGGCTCCAAATGAAATGGCAGAACTAAAAAAGAAGATAGAGGAATTACTTGAGAAAGGTTTTATTAGACCAAGTATATCGTCATGGGGTGCTCCAGTGTTATTTGTCAAGAAAAAGGATGGTAGTCTAAGATTGTGCATAGACCACAGGGAGTTGAACAAAGTCACAGTTAAGAACAGGTATCTGCTCCCTAGGATAGATGATCTGTGTCACATCCAGTAATATAGCAATTAGGAATGAGGATATTCCTAAATATTTAAGCACCAAAAAAAGGATAAGGAGAAATAGAAGAATTATGGTGAAAAATAATTAGTATGATTTTCCAAGTCAATTATAATGGTTTGACGAATTAAGGAAAATTGGTCAAAAATAATTATGAAAAAGTATTTCCAAGTCTCAAAAAATTAAGAAAAAATAAGATAATATTTCTTGAGAATTATATGAGGTTGTATAATTGGTTTTATGACCAAATTACCCTTGAAAAAGTTACAAAGGAATTTAAGGGTGATTTAAGCTGGTTTAGAGCCTTTTATTTAGAAAATTCCAAATAAATATTTGGAAGGAGAATAAAATCCCAAGAAAATTCTTATAATGTCTTAAGGAATTATAAAAAAGTATGGGATTAAAAAGAGACCCTCAAATATCCAAGATTTTTTCTAATTATTTGGACAAGGGGAAAAATTAATAATAAGAAGGAAAATAGTTTTCCTTTTTATTTAATTAATAAAAAATTGAGTTTGAGCTAAAGAGGACATTTTGGGAAGAGAAAAATGATTGAGAATAAATTATGAATCTAACAAAAAATAATTATAGAGGCTAAAGTACTGTAATTATAGAAAAAAAAATAAAACCCAGAGTAAAAAGTACACCGACAAAGTGTAGATTAGAGTCTTGCACTTTACTTGGCCCACAAGTTACCATTTGTCTAGCCTATAATGGATGGTAATTAAACTTTTCAAGTGTCAAGCGTTAAGTGGAGAGGATCTTGGCTTTAGAATTTAATTATATTATGATTTACTTAATTAAGAGAGAAGCCTCAAGACTAAGAAGGAAGGTGACACTCGACAACTCATTAAATGATGGTTGTTAGGATATTTTGTGTACTTAATTGAGCTCTTCCTCCCCTAAAATCATATATGGGTTTCATCCAAGGCAAGAGAGGGAAAAAGAGAGAGCTTGAGGTGGAAGCAAGGAAGAATCAACCACTTTGGATCAAGAAAGCTTGGAGTTAAGGTTAGTAGTTGATTCGATGTTGTTCTTTGCTAATTTCTCTTGAGTTTGATGGTTGAAAAATTCTATTTATCCTCTCTTTGGGTGCTAGCCGAAATGCTCTTTGAGTAGGGGAGGGAGTTTGGTTGTTAAATCTTGTTAGAACACCTTAAATCATGGTTGTTTCAAGTGGTTTAAATTGTTGTTGGAAGCTTTTCATGGTTGGTTCTCTAGGGGTTTCATTCAGCCAAGATGAGAACTCTACCCTAGGATGAGATTTTCAAAGTTTTGATGCTTTCATGATGTGTAGAAAGGAAATTGGTGTAGGATAAACCTAAAGAACAAGTGTTGGAAGCCATAGAATCAAAGTTGTAATTTTTGGATAATGAACCCTTTTGGCTCGACCAAGCTGAAACTAGAAGAAAGAATTTTTTGTTGTTGTTAAATCCAAGTAGATATTTGGAATCTACATGAAAAATCATTTAGGAATGGGTCAAGAAAGAATTTTTAGGGTTAAGGAAACAAACTCTAAAAATTCAAAGAACAAAGATGGAGGCTTTAAGGGGTTAAGAGTTTACTTGAGCTATGTTGTGAAATTTTTATGTGAAATGGTTAGTAACCTTACTATCTTTTTTATGATTTATCATGATTAGGGTTTGTTAATTGTGGAGAAAAGAAAGAAGGTCAAAGAATCAAAGAGCATTGGATTAAGGTAGTAAGATTTAATTAACTTTAATGTTGATTGTTGCATTAACTACTATGCAATTTCATGTGCTATTATGTGGTTGAGCTAAATGATGATAATGATGATGATTGTGTAAGTATACTCCTTACTTTGAGTACCTTGGCTATTGCATGTTAGAGTGCTACATGTATGAGGTAAAGTAGTTTCCTTTTAATAGCAAAAGGTTGTAATGCTTGTAATTGATGCATGTTGATGTTTTGGTTGGTGGATCTTGCTACTGGGATTTCATTGAAATCTCATCCCCCATATGTAACCTAACATTTTAGGGACTGAATCATCAAAAGGAAGGCTGCAAATCCAAGGATAAATATGGTGATGAACTATGAGGAAACATTTATATTTGGTTATGTATAAATATGTATGGTTGGTGTTGTAATCCTTAAGCAAGACGCCAACTTGGAGCCACATTTTATTAAGTTTCTGAACAAATTTCTTCACAAAATTTGGTATAGCTAAAGTTCACGTCATAAGCTTCAAATCAATAGGTAGCACATTAAAGATGGCCAACTATACGATTTTTAATGAGTTTTCAAAGTTAAGGTCCAAAATCTAGAAAAAATGTTTTTACCAAAAAGAAAGAGGCAACTTTCTCAAAAGCTTAACACTTTTTCAAATGGAATTAGTTCACAAGATTTTTTTTTGAAAGAGCATGTAAAGAGCTTTTCACAGAATTTTGAATCACTCCATTTTGATTTTTCTAGATTAAGTTGTGATTTTTCCAAGTTGGACTAGAAAGCTGGATTTTTACCGCATGAACATTAAAAATCCGAAAATCAGCATTTTTTTGGTTATTTTTTAGCCCAAAACCATCCAATGTGGTCTAAAATGCCTCAGAATAAATTCTAAACCATAGTATAAGTAAGGTGTAATAATCTGTTAGACCAGCTAGTTGGTGCCAGTGTGTTCTCTAAGATTGATTTAAGATCTGGCTACCACCAACTCAAGATTAAGCCTGATGATGTCCCTAAGATTGTGTTTAGAACTCGCTATGGGCACTGTGAGTTCTTAGTGATGCCATTTAGATTGACATTACACCTGTGATATTCATGGACTACATGAATAGGATCTTTCACCCTTACTGAGATCAATTTGTGGTAGTGTTCATTGGTGACATCCTGGTGTACTCCAAGTCTCCTGAAGAGCATGAGACGCACTTGAGAATATTCCTAAATACCCTGAAAAAGAAGCATCTTATGGCCAAACTTAGTAAGTGTGAGTTTTGGCTATAGGAAGTCTGATTTCTTGGCCATGTGATTTCCCAAGATAGAGTAGCTGTCAACCCCAGTAAGATTGAGGCATTACTCAATTGGGAGAGACCCAAGACGGTGAACGAGATCAAAAGTTTCCTCAAGCTAGCAAGGTATTACAAAAGATTCGTCTAGGACTTTTCTCAAATTGCTCTTCTGCAGACCAAGTTAACCAGGAAGAACCAGTCGTTCTTGTGGGATGAGAAGAGCAAGGCTAGTTTCCAGGAGCCGAAGAGGAAGCTCACCTCTACTCCCATACTTGTACTCCCTGATCCTTTGCAACCCTATGTGGTTTATACAGATGCTAGCAAGCAGGGACTGGGATGTGTGCTTATGCAGTAAGGGTAGGTAGTAGCCTATGCCTCACGCCAGCTGAAATCTCATGAGCAGAATTACCTGACCCACGACTTGGAATTGGCAGTGATAGTTTATGCATTAAAGATATGGAGTCATTACTTGTACAAAGCAACGATAGAGTTGTTTTGCGACCACAAGAGCCTCAAGTACCTCTACTATCAAAAAGAGTTGAATATGAGATAATGAAGATGGATGGACTTGCTTAAAGACTATGATTTCTAGATTAAGTACCATCCTGGCAAAGTGAACACGGTTGCGGATGCCTTAAGCACAAAGGCAGTACAGGTAGCATCACTAATGATCAAGGAGTGGAAGCTAGTAGAGGATTTCAGAGATTAGGGTCCTCTATATGAGATGCAGCTAGTAGAAGGAAGTAGAGGTAAAACCTAGTTTATAGCTCTGCTCGAGGATCAAATCAGGGAAACACAGTCATAGGATTGGTTAGCATAAATTTTCAAGGGAAGGTTGTCTAGAGGCGAGACTAAGAACTTTGAAATTTCTAAAGAGGGGATATTGAAGTTTAAAAGAAGAACTTATGTGCCCCAAGTAGCCGACCTTAGGAAAAAGATACTGTCAGAAGCCCATAAGAGCAAGTATACTCTTCATCCAGGAATGACAAAGATGTACTATGATGTCAGAGAACTTTTCTGGTGGCCTAGAATGAAGAAAGATATTACGGAGTGTGTGGCAAAGTGTCTCACTTGCCAGAAAGTGAAGATAGAACATCAGAAGCCTATAGGAGAGTTGCAACCCCTAGATATCCTTGAGTGGAAATGGGACAACATTAGATTTCATAGTTAGGTTACCGATGGCAGTGGCTAAACATGATGTGATATGGGTTATAGTAGACCGTCTGACTAAGTCAGCGCACTTTCTTGCCATGAATGTTAAAGATTCTCTAGAAAAGTTAGTAAGACTTTACATCAAGGAGATTGTTAGGTGCATGGTGTCCCAAGCAATATCATTTTGGACCGAGATCCAAGATTTACTTCTAAGTTTTGGAGGTCCCTACAGAAAGAAATGGACACTACCCTTAGATTCAGTACAGCTTACCATCATCAGATAGATGGACAAATAGAACAAACGATTCAAACATTGGAGGATATGCCACGTGCTTGCGTTTTGGATTTCGGTAGTAATTAGGACACATACTTATCGTTAGCCAAATTTGCCTATAATAACAGTTTTCATTCAAGCATTTGAATGGTGCCATATGAAGCACTCTATGGGGGGAAATGTAGATCTCCCTTGTGTTGGATAGAGCTTAGCGAAAGAAGCATCCTTGGTCTGGATATAGTGGATCAGACTTCCTGACAGATTAAAGCTATTCAGTAAAGACTTCTAATGGCTCAGAGTAGACGAAAGAGCTATGCAGATACGAGAAGGAGACTGTTAGAGTTCAAAGTTGGTGATTACGTGTTCTTCGAAGTGTCGCCAATGATGGGAGTTGGTCGATCCCTAAAGACTAACAAGCTAAGTCCGAAGTATGTTGGACCATTTTAGATTTGCCCAAAACTAGACTAGTAGCTTACAAGTTGGCTCTTCCCCTAAACTTGAGTCAAATTCATGATATCTTCTATGTCTCCCAACAGAAGAAGTATCATCCAGACCCGACACATATCATAAGTTACGATGACGTTGTGCTCCGAGACAACCTGTCTTTTGAGTTCAGACCAAAGCAAATCATTGAAAAAAAGGTCAAGCAGCTAAGGAACAAGCAAATTTCACTAGTCAATGTAGTCTAGAAAGGTCTTTCCTCTGAAGAAGCCACATGGGAGATGGAGACTGAGATGAAGGAAAAGTACCCTAAACTTTTCCATTAAGGTATGCTTTAAATTTCGATGATGAAATTTATTTAGGGGGAGAAATGTCACATCCAACAATAGGATAATTAGGAATAAGAAATATTTCTAAATAATTAAGGGTCAAAAATGATAAGGAGAAATAGAAGAATTTTGGTGGAAAATAATTATTATGATTTTCCAAGTCAATTATGAAAGTTTGACGAGTTAAGAAAAATTAGTCAAATTATAATTATGAAAAAATATTTCCAAGCCTTAAAAAATTAAGAAAAAATAAGGATAATATCCTTTAAGAATTATATGATATTATAAAATTGGTTTTATGACCAAATTACCCTTAGAGAAATTACAAAGGAATTTAAGGGTAATTTAACCTAATTTAAGGGCTTTTATTTGGAAAATTCCAAATAAATATTTTAAGGAGAATAAAATTTTAAGAAAATTCCTATGATATCCCAAGGAATTATAAGACATTATGGAATTAAAAGAAGACCCTCAAATGTCTAAGATTTTTCCTAATTCCTTTGAAAAGTGGAAAAATCAATTAAGAGAAGGAAATTAGTTTTTTATTTAATTATTGAGAAATTAATTTTGAGACAAAGAGGGCAATTTGGAAAGATAAAAATGAGGAGAATAAATTATGGATTTGATAGAAAACAATTATAAAGGCCAGAGTACTATAATTATAGAAAAGAAATTAAACCCGAAGCCAAAGTGCACGGATAAAACAAAGACTAGAGTCTTGCAATTCAAATGACTCACAACTGGCCATGTGTCAAGCTCCTAATAGAGAGAATTTGAATTTGCCAAGTGTCACACCTCAAATAGAAAGGATTTTGACTTTTGGTAATTAATTTCTTTTGGAATTAGTTAATTATGAAAGAGAATGCAAGATTAAAGGGGATAATGACACTTGGATTTACATTTATGATGGTGGTTAGGATATTTTGGTTCATCAAAGTGTAAGGAATTGGAAGACACGCAGCGAAAAAAACATAACTTTAAAATTTTCCAATTCCTTGCCCGGATCTACCGATTGTGTTTAAGTCAAGTGGTAAGAGGTGTTACCAGCGGTATTTGAATCGTTGGTGGCTTGAGATTTCTGATGTTCCGGATGCTTATGCTCCCCCTTTTTGTTCATGAGAAGTCAACAACTCAGATCGGCTTCCTTTACCGGTATCCACACGAACAGCGTTCCAATCACAAATGACGTGCTAGCGCCTCTTGTCCTTCTAGGGTTTTTGAGAATCCGTCCTCACCGTCTCTCTTTTGGCCGTTTCTTATCTGCAAACCTTTTGCACTCTCATCCACACAAAACCCTAGCTCCTCATATGAAATATATAGGATGCCATCAGTATTATGAAGGACATTGGATTTCAGAATTAATCCTAAATTAATTTCGAAATAAATACAATATCATATATTGCGTAATCTGATAAGAAATCAATTAAATAAATACGATTTGTATATTAAATTCATCCTACAGATTTAATTCACCTATTCATTTAATTCAAAATAAAGATATGACGGAATTATATTTGATTTATTCTAATAAATCAAATTTGAGATATTATACCTTATCAATTTAAAAAAATGATATAGATTTAATTTATCCTTATAAATCAAATCTTATAAATATCTCTTATATCATATAATATATATACACGCGAATTTATATATATATACACGTCCACCCTAGATTATTCATTGAATCTGGACATATCTTAAGTTCAATGAATCTGGACATCATAGCTCGCGTTGGGCTATTTTGTGTGTGACCCTGTAGGCCCATATGAAGTTAGCAATGGGCCATTTACTATAATGACTCACAAGTTGTAAGCGGTCTCTAGCAAGACATCACGACTACCCAAATCATATGAGGATCGATGCACGATGTAACCTTTCATACAACCATATCACGTCCCTTTTGTCACACGACATTTTGGTCATGGATGAGGCATGGAGAACGTCATCCTCCTATTCCTGACCGTTACTTTCTCGATCCTTGAGTAGTCTGAGTATAGAAATGGAACTACCTTTCCATTATAGTATGGCCATACATTTCTCAGACTCACTCATCGAGGGGCCCAGTAATATCTTTCTACGAATGTGAGGGACAAATTCCATCTTGACCATTCACATTCCTCCGCATGAAAAACCACTAAGCCTGAACATAGTCTTTTGAAGGGAATTGAAAGACGACGCGCAGCGGAAACAACTCGAAATTTTAAAACTTTCATTCCCTTTCCGGATCTACCGATCGCGTTTAAGTCAGGTAGTAAGAAGCATTACCTTTAGGCGTTCGATTCCCTGGTGACTTGATGATTCGGCCGTTCAGGATGCTTCTGGTGCCTCCTTTGTCGTTCGAAGTCGACAACTCCGGTCGGCTTCCTCTACCGGTATCCACACGAGTAGCCCTCAACCTCGAACGGCGTGCTAGCGCCTATGTCCGTCTAGGGTTTTAGGAATCCGTCCTCTCTCCTCTCTCTTTGGCCGTCTCTTGGGTGTTGGTTCTCTCTTAGTTAAACCCTAGCTCCTCATACCAATATATAGGATGCTATATAGGTTTAATTAATAATATTTAATTTCGAAATTAACTCTAAATTAATTCTGAAATTAATGCAATATCAAAATATTGCCTAATCAGATAAGAGAACAATTAAATAAATATGGTTTAAATTAAATCCGTCTCACAGATTTAATTCTCCTATTTATTTAATAAAGAGATGACGGAATTAATTTGTATATATTTAATTTATCCTTATAAATTAAATCTAACAATTAATATCTTTTATATTTATATATATACGAATTTATATATATATATACACACGTCCACCCTATATTATTCATTGAATCTGGACATATCTTAGATTCAATGAATCTGGACATCATAACTCGTGTCGGGCTATTTTGTGTGCGACCCTGTAGGCCCATATGAAGTTGGCAGTGGGCCATTAACTATAATGACCCACAAGTCGTAAGCGGTCTCTAGCAAGACATCACGACTACCCAAATCATATGAGGATTATTGAACGATGCAACCTTTCATACAACCATATCACATCCCTTTTGTCTCACGACATTTTGGTCATGGATGAGGCATGGAGAACGTCATCCTCCTATCCATGACCGTTACTTTCTCGATCCCTGAGTAGTCTGAGTATAGAAATGGAACTACCTTTCCATTATAGTATGGCCATACATTTCTCAGACTCACTCATCGAGGGGCCCAGTAATGTCTCTCTACGAATGTGAGGGACAAATTCCATCTTGACCATTCACATTCCTACGCATGAAAAAACCACTAAGCCTGAACATAGTCTTTATGATCACTTGGTCAAAAGTGACTTTTGACTAGGTCAAAGCTAAGCGTTTCTCATGTATGAATCCATGATGATCTCAGGTCAAAGGGCACAGTGACATCGTTTGTATATGAGAGAAGCTTATGACTTAACCCATACAGCTCTTGAAGGGAATTGAAAGACGACGCGCAGCGGAAACAACTCGAAATTTTAAAACTTTCATTCCCTTTCCCGGATCTACCGATCGCGTTTAAGTCAGGTAGTAAGAAGCATTACCTTTAGGCGTTCGATTCCCTGGTGACTTGATGATTCGGCCGTTCAGGATGCTTCTGTGCCTCCTTTGTCGTTCGAAGTCGACAACTCCGGTCGGCTTCCTCTACCGGTATCCACACGAGTAGCCCTCAACCTCGAACGGCGTGCTAGCGCCTATGTCCGTCTAGGGTTTTAGGAATCCGTCCTCTCTCCTCTCTTTGCCGTCTCTTAGGTGTTGGTTCTCTCTTTGTTAAACCCTAGCTCCTCATATCAATATATAGGATGCTATATAGGTTTAATTAATAATATTTAATTTCGAAATTAACTCTAAATTAATTCCGAAATTAATACAATATCAAATATTGCCTAATCAGATAAGAGAACAATTAAATAAATATAGTTTAAATTAAATCCGTCTCACAGATTTAATTCACTTATTTATTTAATAAAGAGATGACGGAATTAATTTGTATATATTTAATTTATCCTTATAAATTAAATCTAACAATTAATACCTTTTATATTTATATATATATATACGAATTTATATATATATATATATACACACGTCCACCCTATATTATTCATTGAATCTGGACATATCTTAGATTCAATGAATCTGGACATCATAACTCGTGTCGGGCTATTTTGTGTGCGACCCTGTAGGCCCATATGAAGTTGGCAGTGGGCCATTAACTATAATGACCCACAAGTCGTAAGCGGTCTCTAGCAAGACATCACGACTACCCAAAACATATGAGGATCATTGAACGATGCAACCTTTCATACAACCATATCACGTCCCTTTTGTCACACGACATTTTGGTCATGGATGAGGCATGGAGAACGTCATCCTCCTATTCATGACCGTTACTTTCTCGATCCCTGAGTAGTCTGAGTATAGAAACGGAACTACCTTTCCATTATAGTATGGCCATACATTTCTCAGACTCACTCATCGAGGGGCCCAGTAATGTCTCTCTACGAATGTGAGGGACAAATTCCATCTTGACCATTCACATTCCTCCGCATGAAAAACCACTAAGCCTGAACACAGTCTTTATGATCACTCGGTCAAAAGTGACTTTTGACTAGGTCAAAGCTAAGCGTTTCTCATGTAGGAATCCATGATGATCTCAGGTCAAAGGGCATAGTGACGTGGTTTGTATATGAGAGAAGCTTATGACTTAACCCATGCAGCTCTCTCATAGCGGGTCGGTCCAACACCTTGTACTCTTACATGTGCCTATGACTTTAATTTATATCTCTATATATCTTTAAAGTCATACTGGTCTTATTTCATCTTTGCTCCCACATAGATGACCGACCAGGGACATTTAGGATAAACCATGAGTTATCCAAGGATAGTTACCACAGAAAACATACAAATAATATGATAACGTAATTAATAAATTCATAAATTAACAATGTTCAAAACATAATGATTGGCCCCTAGGGCACAATTTCCAACAGCTCTCTCATAGCGGGTCGGTCCAACACCTTGTACTCTTACATGTGCCTATGACTTTAATTTATATCTCCATATATCTTTAAAGTCATACTGGTCTTATTTCATCTTTGCTCCCACAAAGATGACTGACCAGGGACATTTAGGATAAACCATGAGTTATCCAAGATAGTTATCACAGTAAACATGCAAATAATATGATAACGTAATTAATAAACTCATAAATTAACAATGTTCAAACATAATGATTGGCCCCTAGGGCACAATTTCCAACATCCTCCCACTTGCACTAGGTACAATCATTAATTTGTCTAATTCCCATTGACCTAACATGACGCTCATGCTTTGCTTGCACAAGCGGCTTTGTTAGAGGATCAGCAACATTGTCTTCTCCTGCTACTTTGCATATTTTTATATCACCTCTATCGTTGATTTCTCTGATGAGATGAAATCGCCTGAGTATATGCTTGGTCCTTTGATGTGACCTAGGCTCTTTGGCCTGTGCAATAGCACCGCTGTTGTCACAGAACAAAGTTATTGGATCTGAGATGGTAGGTATCACCCCAAGTTCAGTAATGAACTTCCTTATCCAAACGGCTTCCTTAGCTGCATCAGATGCTGCTATATACTCAGCTTCCGTTGCAGAATCCGCTATAGTACCCTGCTTAGAGCTCTTCCAGCTTACTGCTCCATTATTCAGGAGGAATATATATCCTGATTGCGATTTACTGTCGTCCTGGTCAGTTTGGAAACTTGCATCTGTGTAACCAGTTACACAGAGCTCATCATCCAATCCACCATAGACCAAGAATAAGTCCTTAGTCCTTCTTAAGTACTTAAGGATATTCTTGACAGCAGTCCAATGGCCCTCACCAGGGTCCTGTTGATATCTGCTAGTCATACTTAAGGCAAATGAGACATCCGGTCGAGTACATAACATGGCGTACATGATAGATCCTATGGCCGAGGCATATGGAACCTTACTCATGCGACCTCGCTGATCAGGTGTACTAGGACACAAATCCTTGCTGAGGTGAATACCATGAGACATGGGTATGAAACCCCTCTTTGATTCCTGCATACTGAACCTATGCAGTATTTTGTCTATGTATGTGCTCTGACTTAGTCCTAGAAGTCTTTTAGATCTATCTCTATAGATCCTAATTCCTAGGATGTAGGTGGCTTCACCCAAGTCTTTCATTGAGAAAGACTTTCCTAACCAAGACTTGACAATCTGCAAGGTAGGAACGTCATTCCCAATAAGTAGGATGTCATCGACATAGAGTACCAAAAACACAACTGTGCTCCCACTAACCTTCTTGTACACACAAGGTTCATCAGCATTTTGAAGAAATCCAAACCCTTTGACTACTTCATCAAAACGATGATTCCAACTCCGAGATGCTTGCTTCAATCCATAAATGGACCTTTGAAGTTTGCACACCTTACCAGAGTCCTCAGAACGCACAAACCCTTCAGGTTGTGTCATGTACACATCCTCAAGTAGCTTTCCATTAAGGAATGCTGTCTTGACGTCCATCTGCCATATTTCATAGTCATAATATGCTGCAATGGCAAGGAGGATTCTGATTGACTTGGCCATTGCAACTGGGGAAAAAGTCTCATCATAGTCCACACCATGAGTTTGATTAAATCCTTTTGCAACCAGCCGTGCCTTGTAGACATTTACATTGCCATCCATGTCGGTTTTCTCCTTAAAAACCCACTTGCACCCGACGGTTTTTACACCTTCAGGCGGATCGACTAAGGTCCAAACCTGATTGTCGTACATGGATTGCATCTCAGACTTCATGGCATTAAGCCATTTTTCAGAGTTTGGTCCCACTGTAGCCTCTTGATAGGTGGTCGGCTCATTATGCTCAATGAGCAACACATCACGATTGTCAGAAATCAGAAATCCATATCTCTGAGGCTGAAACCGTGCCCTATTAGATCTCCGTGGACCTTGCGTGACTTGAGGAGTCTCAACAACTTGTTGTGAGTCATCTCCGATTTCCACCTGTAGGTCTGTGGTGTCTTGTGGCTCTCGAACTTCTTCGAGTTGTACCTTGCTCCCACTGGTTCTTTTAGAGATAAACTCTCGTTCGAGAAAGATACCATTTCTGACAACAAACACTTTGTTATCGGTGGGGTTGTAGACATAGTATCCCTTGGTTTCCTTAGGATATCCCACAAAAAGGCACTTTGAGGATTTGGGCGCTAATTTATCTGAGGCTTGTTGCTTAACATAGACCTCACATCCCCAAATCTTGAGAAAAGACAAACTAGGTTTTCTCCCAGTCCATATCTCATAGGGAGTCTTTTCAACTGCCTTAGATGGAACACGATTCAGTGTGAACGCAGCTGTCTCTAGGGCATGGCCCCAAAAGGACGGTGGAAGATCTGTTCGACTCATCATGGATCGAACCATATCTAATAGTGTTCGATTCCTCCGTTCAGAAACACCATTCCATTGTGGTGTGCCTGGAGGAGTCAATTGTGAGACTATCCCACAACTCCTAAGATGATCAATGAACTCTTGGCTCAAATATTCACCACCCCGATCAGATCGAAGGGCTTTAATTGTTTTGCCAAGCTGGTTTTGTACTTCATTTTGAAATATCTTGAACATTTCAAAAGACTCGGATTTATGTTTCATTAGATAGATGTACCCATATCTGCTAAAATCATCTATAAATGTGATGAAGTACGAATAACCTCCTCTGGCATTTGTATTCATCGGTCCACACACATCTGTATGTATGAGGCCCAACAAATCAGTGGCCCTCTCACTGTGCCCAGTGAAAGGTGACTTAGTCATCTTTCCCAACAAGCAAGACTCGCAAGTATCATATGATTCAAAATCAAATGAGTTGAGAAATCCATCTTGATGGAGTTTAGAAATGCGTTTCTCATTTATGTGGCCCAGACGACAGTGCCAGAGGTATGTCGGATTCAAATCGTTTGGTTTGACCCTTTTGGCAGTTATGTTATAGATATTTCCATGATTGAGTTGTTCTAAATTCAATATATAATGATCACCATGCAAATCACCATGAGCATAGAAAATATCATTACGATAAATAGAACATCTACCATTCCCAGCAATGGAAGTATAACCTTCCTTATCCAAATAAGAAAGAGAAACAATGTTACTACTCAAAGCAGGAACATAATAGCAATTGTTCAAAACTAACAAAAGCCCAGTGGGCAAAACTAATTCATAAGCGCCTACAGCTAAAGCAGCAACCCTTGCTCTGTTTCCAACTCGTAGGTCAACTTCGCCCTTCTTCAGCTTCCTACTGTCCTTTAGACCCTGCACATTCGTACAAATGTGAGAACCACATGCAGTATCTAATACCCATGTAGTGGAAGTAGAAAGATGAATGTCTATAACATAAATACCTGAAGCGATAGCCCCGCTATCCTTCTTGTTCTTTTTCAGATCTTCGAGGTAGAGCTTGTAATTCCTCTTCCAATGACCAGGTTCATTGCAGAAGAAGCAGACTCCTTCCTTTGGAGGCTTTGCCTTCTTTGGTGCAGGCTTGGTTTGAGGATTGCCTGACTCTCTGGTCTTACCGGATGAGCCATGACCTTTCCCTTTGCCCTTGCCTTTGCCTTTCTTCTTCATATCCTTTCCTTTCTGAACCATCAAAACAGAACTGGGCTTCTTCTTAAGACTCGGCTCAGCAGTTTTAAGCATCCCATGCAGTTCAGAAATAGATTTCTCCATGTTGTTCATGTTGTAGTTCATGACAAACTGGTCATAACTTTCGGGGAGTGAGTTTAAGATCAAATCTGTAGCTAACTCCTGGCTCACGGGAAATCCAAGCCTTTCCAGGTGATCAATGTACCCTTTCATCTTTAAGACATGAGCACTGACTGATGCACCTTCAGCCATCTTGCAGGAATGTAAGGCCTTAGTGGTCTCATACCTCTCTTGCCTTGCTTGTTGCTGGAACATTTCCTTGAGATGGACAATCATCTCATAAGCCTCCATGTGTTCCAGATCTCTTTGGAGTTCTGGAACCATGGTGGCAAGCATCAAGCATCCCACATCGACAGAGTCTTCCTTATGCTTTGCGTAAGCATCTCTCTGAGCTCTAGGAGCATTGGCTGCTGGCTCTTCAGGAATGGGTTGATCTAGGACATGTGCCTTTCTTTCATGCTTGAGAACAATTCTCAAGTTCCTAAACCAGTCAAGAAAGTTTGTCCCATTGAGTTTGTCCTTCTCAAGGACAGATCGCAACGATAATGTAGCAGTATTACTAGTCGTCATGATTCTACAATAAAAAATATGCAATTGTATTAGCAATCTCCCACTAAACATACAACCCTCAATGTATTAATTAGTGGGCTAAGATCCATATTTGGCTTAAACTTAAGTCCGCTTTGGCAGGACGCTTAAAATTAAGTTATTTAGGTAGGTAACACCTTTACCAATTACATCGAATGTAACTCTTAGATGTTTATGGGATTCTATCATCATATGATCCGGCATGTCTTAATCCCATCTAATGCCTTGAGACCCAAAACCGTTTTGTTAGTCTCAATTAAGTCAAACAATAACAAACATATGTGAGTAGCACCATTACTCTTGCTTATCTCCCCAAGATAACTTAAATGCACCCACTTTGGTGGAGCCTACAATTGAGTGATCGAGGTTTTGACAAGTGTTCATTAATTGACGGCATTATGACTTAAGATTTCATTTAGAGGGCTTAATTAACTATCTGGTTTACTAGAATGCATGTATCGCGGTTGTATCTCATACAAGTAATATGCATATAAAACATACATAGAGTAACATAATCATAAGATGCATGATTTAAAATGTGACTCAATATGGCTCACCTACCCTAAGTCCCCTCAAGCCAATGAGAGGAGCTCTCTAATAAGAAAAGGAAAATTACATAAAGAAACCTCATTTTAACATTGAGGGGAGTGAGATGAGAAGAGAATGTACATGGAGAGAAATTAGAGGAAGGCACGACACGCAGGCCGTATTTAGAAAAATTACAACACTTGTAATCTAGAGCCATATTGTTCACCATACCCAAACAGTCAAGAATCAATATTCATACTATGTGAAGGGCAATCAAGTTACAAAACTAAAACATTCATACATCAAGAAAGGCAGTATAGGTTACGATTAAGTCGCGCTAGGATTAGATAGCCACGGCGGTCCCGCTAGCCGGTTAGAAATTTTTTTTTTTTCGACAATTCGAATTCGGTTTTCTTCCAATTCGGTTTTCTTAGATCCCCGTCAATGTCAATTGATCAATATCAATTAATCGCACACACATGTATCACATACATGACCGCCTCACGCATAAACGCACATACATGTAATGAACGAATTCAGATTCAATTCGGATTCCCTATATGTCATACATAATCTCCTACGACAATTATCTTCTACGTTCTCAACGGTTATTTTCGCACAAGGATTGTACAATAGGAACGTTCAATTCGAATTACAGATCATACAACTATGCACGTTCAATTCGAATTACAGAAATAGCTACTCAGGCACAACGCACATGATCGACTAATAAATTCAGCATACATCACATGTATCAAACAACCGAACCTAACTTAAACACAGAACGGCACGGCTCTGATGCCACTGAAGGGAATTGAAAGACGACGCGCAGCGGAAACAACTCGAAATTTTAAAACTTTCATTCCCTTTCCGGATCTACCGATCGCGTTTAAGTCAGGTAGTAAGAAGCATTACCTTTAGGCGTTCGATTCCCTGGTGACTTGATGATTCGGCCGTTCAGGATGCTTCTGGTGCCTCCTTTGTCGTTCGAAGTCGACAACTCCGGTCGGCTTCCTCTACCGGTATCCACACGAGTAGCCCTCAACCTCGAACGGTGTGCTAGCGCCTATGTCCGTCTAGGGTTTTAGGAATCCGTCCTCTCTCCTCTCTTTTGGCCGTCTCTTGGGTGTTGGTTCTCTCTTAGTTAAACCCTAGCTCCTCATACCAATATATAGGATGCTATATAGGTTTAATTAATAATATTTAATTTCGAAATTAACTCTAAATTAATTCCGAAATTAATACAATATCAAATATTGCCTAATCAGATAAGAGAACAATTAAATAAATATGGTTTAAATTAAATCCGTCTCACAGATTTAATTCTCCTATTTATTTAATAAAGAGATGACGGAATTAATTTGTATATATTTAATTTATCCTTATAAATTAAATCTAACAATTAATATCTTTTATATTATATATATATATATACGAATTTATATATATATATATACACACGTCCACCCTATATTATTCATTGAATCTGGACATATCTTAGATTCAATGAATCTGGACATCATAACTCGTGTCGGGCTATTTTGTGTGCGACCCTGTAGGCCCATATGAAGTTGGCAGTGGGCCATTAACTATAATGACCCACAAGTCGTAAGCGGTCTCTAGCAAGACATCACGACTACCCAAATCATATGAGGATCATTGAACGATGCAACCTTTCATACAACCATATCACGTCCCTTTTGTCTCACGACATTTTGGTCATGGATGAGGCATGGAGAACGTCATCCTCCTATCCATGACCGTTACTTTCTCGATCCCTGAGTAGTCTGAGTATAGAAATGGAACTACCTTTCCATTATAGTATGGCCATACATTTCTCAGACTCACTCATCGAGGGGCCCAGTAATGTCTCTCTACGAATGTGAGGGACAAATTCCATCTTGACCATTCACATTCCTACGCATGAAAAAACCACTAAGCCTGAACATAGTCTTTATGATCACTCGGTCAAAAGTGACTTTTGACTAGGTCAAAGCTAAGCGTTTCTCATGTATGAATCCATGATGATCTCAGGTCAAAGGGCACAGTGACATGGTTTGTATATGAGAGAAGCTTATGACTTAACCCATGCAGCTCTCTCATAGCGGGTCGGTCCAACACCTTGTACTCTTACATGTGCCTATGACTTTGATTTATATCTCTATACATCTTTAAAGTCATACTGGTCTTATTTCATCTCTGCTCCCACATAGATGACCAACCAGGGACATTTAGGATAAAATCATGAGTTATCCAAGGATAGTCATCATAGTAAATATGTAAATAATATGATAACATAATTAAGAAATTCATAAATCAACAATGTTCATAACACAATGATTGGTCCCTATGGCACAATTTCCAACACAAAGGAGCAGTCCTTCCCCTATTTTCAGATCATTATTTCGACCAAGGATGAAACAAGAGAGAAAAGAGAGAGTTTCAAGTGGAATCAAGGAGAAAGGCACCAACTTTGATCATATAAGTGAGATTCAAGTTAGTTTTTAGTTCCAAATGGTTCCTTGTCTTGTTTTCTTGCTTTGTATGGTTGGAATATTTGATTTTTCCTTGATTGATGGTACTGGCGAAATATATATATATATATATATATGGTAAGGGAAGAAGTTTTGTTGGTGCACCATGTTAGAACACTTTAAAGCATGATAGATCCTAGTGGCTACAAGTGGGTGTAGGTTGTTTTTGGTGTTTTCTTTGTTGCGTTTCATAAGGACCATTTTGGCCAAGACCATAGCTGAACCGTAGGATGAGTTTTTCAATATTTTGATGCTTCCATTGTGTTCAAAATGGAAAATGATGTAGGATAAACCTAAAGAACAAAGGTTGGAAGCATTAAAGCCAAAGTTGTAATTTTTAGAAAATGAACTCTAATGGTTCGGCCAAGCTGAAACTGGAAGAGGGAGTTTTATTTTCTTAAATCCAAGAACAAATTTGGAATCTACATGAAAAACCATGTAGGAATAAGTCAAGAAGGAATTTTTAGGATTTAAGAAACACAACTCTAAATATTCAAGAACAAAAGTGGAAGCTTTAAAAGGGTTTAAGAGTTCTTGAGTTATATTGTTGATTTTTTTTTTATATGGATTGGTTGATGATCTTGCTGCCCTTTTGTGGGTTATTATGTTAGGGTTTGACATTTGGGAAAGGAAGAAAAACAAAGAAAGCTCAAATCTTTGGAGCAAGGTAGCAAGTTCAACCTAACTACTAATATTAACCTTGCATTGTTGATTATTGCATAATTAATTGCTATTATCTGGATGAACTTTGCTAATTGTGATGTGGCTGCTCTTTGCACATTCTTGATTTGGCCTTTGCATGATTGAGATTGCCAAATTATATGAATGCTAGTTCACCAATGGTAGCTAATGTGGTTATGCATAATAATGATGCTTGTTGATGATATAGCTGGTTAATTTGCTATTAGAATTTCATTGAAATCTCATCCCCCATATGCAATCTAACGTTTTAGGGCCTAAAACTTCCAAGGGCAAGCTGTATATTGAAGGTTAAATTATGGTGCCAAACCATAAAAATTCATGGGCTTTTGGTTATGTAAATATTCAGCTTGGGCAGTGTTGAAAACCTAATGACACCGTCAACCTTAAGCAACATTTTGATTAAGTTCCTGGATGCTTTAAAGACAAAATTTGGCAAGATTGTAGATCACATTTTGAGCTTAATTTTGATAGCTAACACGTTAAAAATGGCCAACTACATGATTTTTAATGATTTTTCAAAATAAAGGTCCAGAATCTGAAAAAAGAATTTTTACCAAAAGGACAGAGGTGATTTTTACAAAAACCTGACACTTCTTCAAAGGGAATTTGCTCATAAGATTATTTTTCCTTGAAAAAGCATTCAAAGAGCTTTTTATAGAATTTTGAAGCATTCCATTTTGATTTTTCTAGATTAAGTTATGAATTTCCAAATTTGGGCCAGAAAAACTAGATTTTTACCTGACGAACAGTAAAACTCTGAAAATAAGTGTTTTTTTAGATAAAATTGAGCCCAAGACCATCCAATGTGGTCTAAAATGGTTCTAATTGAATGCTAAGTCGAACTGATAGTAAGGTGTAACAAAGCGGGTGTAGAAATTTTGCGCAAATAGTAGTCAAACAATTAAGGGGTCTTTAGCCCAAATTAAGTCAAAATATCAATGGAAAAATCATGAAACAAGACACTTGGAAAAATCAGAAAATTTAAGGCTTAATTAGGGGGACACATGGCCATTTTGCTAGACAATTTTTGGTCAAGGATTGATTGAGGTAAGTTTGAGCTTGATTTGATTAAGTTTAAAGCTTGTTTTTGGTTGGAAATTCAAGTTGTAACTTAAGGTCATTATGCTGTCCATTTTTAGTTAGATTGAATATGGTTTAGGGAAGGATAGAAGCCTTGGAAATGAACTTGGCATTACATGTTTAATTGATGTTTGGATTGAATTTTGGAAGAAATCAAAGTTAGAGTTTATAATAGCCCTATTCGGCGACTATGGTTTCTTGGGGTAAGACTTTGTTTCAATGTAATTTGATAATTTCAATGAGTTTAAAAGGTATTTTTGTGTAGAAAAACACAAAAAAAGTGTTTAAAATAATTGAAATTAAAAATAAAATTTTTAGAGATTATGCTACCCTATTTAGCCAAAGTGAATTGAAGGGGAAGAAATGTGGTCTGTAAAATCTGATTTGATATTTGGATTCTATATGAAAAATTATGTAGGAATGACCTAAAAGATTGGTGGAAACAAAGAAGAAATGTTAATGTCAAAATAAATAAATAAAAAGGGATTTAATTGAGCTTAATGTCAAGCATTAGTGTTTATGCTTGAAGTATTGGTAATTTGGAATGTGTTTGTGCTTGGAATGATAGGCACATTGCAAGGAATCAAAGAGGAGCACAATTTTCCTAAAGAAGCCAAATTGATTAATTAACTAAGAGGTAGCATTGAACTCATAATTTGATTGCTTTCTTGCTTGTTTAAATTTGTATGTATTGCTTGATTGATGTTGCCATGATGTGATTGAGCAAATTATGTGATTATAAATGCAATTATATGTTGAATGTGCCTTGGCAATATTTATGAAGAATGGCTTAATTGCTTGATTAATTACTCTTTTTCTATGGCAAATGATATATGCTCATGAATTATTGCATAATGATGTTGATTTTATTTGCACATGTCATACTTTTACATAGCATACATTGCATGATGATTATGGTTCTTTGCTACTAAGATTTCTATGAAATCTCATTCCTCTCAATGTACAAACAATCAATAAGAATTCCAAGTGGTGTTACCAAAGGCCAGGAGAAAGGAAAGGAAATCATATTGGAAGATGGCTGAACTTAATGCCATTGAAATTATGTTTTGTAATTATTATAAATTGTTACGTATTATAGTGAACTATGTTGAAATATTATATTAATGATCAAGGATGCTTTACATGTGAGCATTTAATTAAGGAACCATGTTTAAGCATCTGTTATGTGAGTAGAAAGGTCATGTGGAAGAAAAAGAAAAGGAAAAAAAAAACAAGAATTGCATACGAAGGGGATAAAGTTGACTTTTTGAGGGTAAAATTTGACCCATAAAATTTTGTGCAACTAGATGAGTTTTGAGCTAAAACTTGGTAGACTTATAGATCATATTTTTAGCTTCAAAACAAGTAGTACTTCACTAAATTTGTAGTTTTGTACAAAAATTTATGCCTATCCAAAGTTAGGCATAAATTTTGAAAAATTGAAAAATGACCATATGAACAGTACCACTTTGAATGAAATCTGGGATTGATGGATGAGTTCTGGATGCTGATGAGTATTTTTATTTTAAAGAGAATGTCAAGACCTTTCCATAGAACTTAGAATTGTCTCATTTCAATTTTTCTAGAATTAATTATGAATTTTCAAATTTTGGCCCTTGTAAGTTACGAATTTTTAAAGTTTAGCCTTTGTAAGGGTTACAATAAATAGTAACCCGAATTTAAGAAAACTCAAGGTTTAAATTTTTCTAACTTAAGGCCATAAGAAATGATCCAAAATGGTTCCAATTAAGATAAAATGAGATTTAAAAGTAAGGTATGATAAAGGGTTCCCGAGAAATCTTAGAAAAATCCTGTGAGGTGGCCATGACGAAATGGTCCAGAGAGTGTGAAAACATAGTTTGACGTAGATACGAATGCAAAACCTAGATTTTCAAATAAATGAATGCAAAATTATGAGAATAACTAAATGCAATGCAATCGACCAAGCTCTTCTCCTAGTCAAATAAGGGTTTGACACTCGGCTACAAGAGGGTTAAATTAATGACTCCCTGGTAACGGCACCACTGATTTGACCAAATTCCAATGCCTTAGGAGTCAAGATCACAAATTAACCAAGGATTGCACCATAATGGCACAACTTCGGGTCGTTTCACTTGTGGAGCCTTAATTGAACCCCAATAGCTAAATGTCTAATAAAACTTATAAAATTGGGATTGGTTGTTAAAAATTAGATTGAGAAAACTGAAAAGAACAATGTAAAGAAAATACTTGTTTTTGGGGTTTTAGTTATAAAGGCAATGTGAAGAAATGATTTGTATTAAAGGAATTCAATAAAATTGACTTTGGCAATGGGGATTTAGCTATCCATACTCTTTCAAAATAATTGGGAGTTTAAAACCACCAAGTTTGAGTTAAAACCCTAAATGATCATTTAGGTCCAATGCTTAAATTAGTGAAAACCACTTTGATCAAATTGAATCAACACCTTTTTAAAACACTATTATGAAAACCACGTAGTGTGTAAATGAATGAAATAATGCAATACTTTTTCTTGGTTACTAATCAGCACACAAGAGTCAATGGCAATCACCTAACTAACAATAATCATTGCAATCGATTAAAAGCCAAGATAAAAAGATAATGTCACATATAAATCAGAAAAACATTACATCATTTAGTTTAGATAGAAAGAAATCAATCACAAGGAATAAACTAGCTAGCTACCCAAGGTGGTAAATATAGCATTAAACCCTAAACCTAGAAGTTCAAATACATATAACCACAAATATTGAATTGGAAACTCCCCAGTACGATCCATGAGCTCAAGCTTGTATCCCCATCACTAAAGATCACCAACTTCAACCACTCATAGCTTCAATCTTGCTCCAATCAGTTCCAACACCCTTGACAGTCATGGATGATAAAATAGTATAGAAAGGTGGTGTAGAGATGGAATGATGAGGATAATCATTGTAGAATTGAGAGAATGATGATGAAATGATGTAAAATTAAAGGATTTCTAGATGGGAGAGGTGGAGAGTTGAGAGAAACTGATGGAGGCCAAATCTAGATAGAGTCTGATTGCTAACTACATAGATTTTTGAGTATTTAACCTAATTTGGAAGCCCTTAATGTCAGCTAACTGAAACTCTGTGTTTTGCTGTTTGAACACTTCACCACGGCCAAAAAAATATTTCACTATAGTGAAGTGGTACTGAGAGGTATTATCGAGAATTTCAAGGCTTTGCGTAGCGAAGCCATATATTGTGTCGCGACAATGGTGTCCAATGAGGGGATGATGCCTTCAAGTTCTTCTCTTGGCTTGGATTTGTGCATTCTTCTTCACTTTAGGCTCCCCATGATGCTTTTTAAGGTCTTTGACTCCTTCCTTGGTTCTCCAAATCTTTTCATTTACCAGTAATATCAACAAAACTTCTTATAATATATAGCTCTTCATGATCCAAGGTAAATGAAAATAAGCTAAGAGTCATTAAAAACACTTGAAAAAGCATGAATTAAATGTAAAAGGATAGTGATAAGAATTGGCTCAAAGATAGAAAAGAAATGTGTGAAAACACTTCAAAAACCTTAGAAATAACACAAGAAAGAGTATAAAATATGGTCAAATCAGAGCACATCATCATACTATTCCATAATTGTTACATCCTAAAATTTCATCTGGACTTAGGGAATTAAAAATTGGGATGAGGGCCATATAGAGAGTATACAGAAGGATGAAACAACTTTTGACGTGAAACCCTAATAAGACCTAGGCTGGCATTTTCAGAATTATCAGTCTATGAAGGGCGAAATGGGAAATTGGTGAAAATTCAAGAAGATTCCCAAAAGATGGTAAAAGTATAAGTTAAA
This sequence comes from Neltuma alba, assembly GCF_004799145.2. Taxonomy (NCBI): domain Eukaryota; kingdom Viridiplantae; phylum Streptophyta; class Magnoliopsida; order Fabales; family Fabaceae; genus Neltuma; species Neltuma alba. The sequence goes on along the minus strand of NW_021632407.1, from coordinate 4,380 downwards.
AGTTTTGGAACCTCGATGGAGGCCCTAAAGGTGAAATCATGGAAACATAAATTATTACGGAATTTGCCGAATATGGAGGTTTTTCGGGAAAAAGTGAAAAAATAGAGGAAAATAATTATTTTAATTAGTTAGAGGTATCAATAATTTTGAAGAAAATATGAATTAATTATCTAAATATTTTTTGAATTTATAAATTGGTTTTAGGAGGCCCTAAAAGCATAGGAAATAATTTAGGGAATTTACTTTCTCGTAATTACACCGATAGAGGCCTAATCGGGAAAATTCAAAATAAATAGTTAGAGGTGGAGAAAGATTCTAAAAATCTCCAAATCACATCCTTATATGGAAAATAGATTTTTTATGGAGAGAAATGAATTTTTAGAGGTCTAAAAAAATTATGGAATGTTACTAGTAAATAATAACTTATAAAGTTTCAAAATAGTTTGAGATTGTGATGTGGTTTGTGGGCCATCTTTTTAGGCCATCTTAAACTGTTTGTGGGCCCTAATTAAGCCTAATTAAGACCCAATTTCATGCTGTTCTGGAGCCTTCAAATTAATTAAAGAAAAACCCAATTTTCATGTGATATTCTTGGAATATTCTAGTAGATGGACACTTGGATAAATCTAAAGTATCATGCATTGGATGGTAGCTAAATAACCCCCCTTAGGTGGCATTTGTTCATCTAAAATGAGGGGGAAATGGCATATTATTTTGCCTATAATACCCCCTAAATATAAGAAAATGGTGAAAAATTGAAAAATAGAGGGAAGGTTTTTTGCCATTTTGATTCCAGATCTGAATAGCCAAAATTGTGAGGGATTTTGGGGCAAGAAATCATGTAGATTTAATCAACAACTCATCAAGGTAAGTCTAAGCCTTGCTATAGTTAAGATTCAAGCTAGTTTTGGTTAGGATTTTTGCATGAAAATCTAAGGGGAAATGTGTAACATCCAAACTTTTGGGCCTAGAAGTACTAGAAATAGCCTGAATTGGATAGGCTACTAGACCCCTTTTGAGCAGAAGTCCCAAAGATGAAAAAGGAAGGCAAAGCAGTTTCAGGGACTAAACTGCAAAGTAAAAGTTTTAAGGGGCTAAAGTGTATCAAAGTTAGAGGCTCCAGTAAAGTCTTGAAGGCTCAGAGAGAGAAAAGAGACTAGATACAGGCCAAAGGTTAAGCTAGAAGCCTCAAAGAGAGGATTATGAAGCTAAGTCCAAGAAGGGACTAAACTGTAAATTCATAAATTATGACCAACAGGAGTAAAAATGGAAGAGTATGCAGAGAATTCCAAGAAAATCCTAGAAAATGGGAAATAATATTCTAAGGCTCTTCTGTGAAGAGAAAAGATGAAAATACCCCTGAGGCAGCTTCAATGGAATTTATGAGGTTATTCCCGGTAAAAGTATACCATGTGAGGTAATTATTTAAAATAGTAAGAGACCTAAAAAATGTATACAAAAATGAGGTTAAATGTTGAAAGGTTGGACTAATTTATAAAATTAGTCCTGCAACTAAAAGGCCAGTGGAGTGGCTTTAATAAATTAAAGAGCCGATTTTGCCGATAAAAGGTATTTTGGTAAATGAATTTTTATGCAAGGTTTAAAAAGGAAGTGTTATGGCCTAAGAAAATTCATAGATATTCTCTAGAATTAAGGGGAATTTATGAAGCAGATAGAAACAATTTTCTAAGCTCTGGAAGGCCATAAAGGAAGCCGGAGAAACGTGGGCCAAGTAATTCGGATGAATTAAGTTTGATCCAACGGCTAGGATCTAATCTCCCATCTCCTCCACCACTTTTATGACACTTGGCATCTTCTAGAAGGTTTGAGGTAAGCATGATGCAAGAAGATGATGCAAGGATGATGTAAAAGTCAACTTGAAGTCCCAAAATTACCCTTACCCTTTTCTATTAGCCGCCAAGGGTATTTTGGTCCATTTAAGCCAAATTGTTGGCTATAAATAGGCATTCGCTCCCCTTCATTTTCAGCCAAGCAAGGATCTATAGGGGAAACTCTACCACTCTTGCATCTAGAGAGAGAAAGAGCTATTTTTAGTGAGAGAAAGTCCACCTAAGTTCAAGCTTCAAGATCAAGGTATTGTGTGGCTGTAGCATCTGATTTGATGCCTATTTCGAATTAGTTACTGTTCATATCTGATTCTGAAATTTTCTATGCTTAAAGTACATTCTGTGAGATTTAAATCCATGGTAGAACACTCCATTTGGATATGTGTACGATTTATGGTGATTTTTTCAAAGTTAGAGATTGAAATCTGGAAACAGTGTTGAACTTTTAAAAGAGTGTCGAGTTTCGTACAATTTCGGTGCTGTTCAGCATAGAATTGGTTCCTAAAATTATTTTTCCTTCAAAGTTAACTTAAGGAGCTTTCAGTGAGACTTGAAAGCATTCAATTTTGATTTTTCTAGAATTAATTATGAATTTTCAAAATTGAGCAAAAATTCTGGAGATTCTGTGTGAACAGTATCCGCGAACCAAAATTTCCAGATTTGATCTTCTTGAATCTAAGGCCATCTAAAATGGTTCTAATTGGCAAGAAATGGATCATAAGGATGAGAAATGATGATATTTATGTTAGAAAAGCTAGAAAGAGAGACCCTAAGACTAAGAGAAGGGTTGAGGTTCAAGAGAGCTGCTTTGAACTTTATGTAATCTAGTGGTCCTAATAGATTGTATGATCATTATGACTATGTTTAGGACCTTTGGAACATCCAAGAGGATGTTTGATGATGTTGACCGAAAGCTAACATGGTTGGAAAGTCAAGGGAGTCAAAGGAAAAGTAAGAGGAAGGCTTGAGGTGTAAGGTAGTGAACTTACCTATTGTCATTGCTTGATGTGGTATGCTTGTGTGTTGCCATGTACATGTTATTGAATGTTATTGTGACATGTTTTAAGCTGCTATAATTGCTATTCATGATGAGTAGATTATGTCTCCATGGCCATGCATCAAGAAGTTAGCTTTGAGCATGCTAGTATGTCACTAATTAACAAGAGAATAAACAAGTTGCGTGTAGTGCATGAGCATCCATTTAGCATGATTAATATAATATTATTTGCTACTGAGATTCCCCCAATCTCACCCCCTCCCTAACCAACCATTTAGTCAATCAATGGTGGGCACTAATGGCATGAGAAGCAAGGAGAAGTGGAGAGTTATTGATGCTAATGATTGATATTATTATTTAATGTATAATTCTCCTATGTTATGACTTATGTTGTAATGCCATGTATTTAATTATAAAGCTTATGGTGTGTATAAGAATGTATGAGCATGAATGGGAAAAAGTAAGCCCATGTTAGGTATGCCAAAGAAATAAAAAGAATTAAAGTAAATAGATGTTAAGGGATAAAACGTAGGTCATGGAGCAGTTAGTTTCAAGCTTCAGTTTTATCTATCATATGAATAAGTTAAGTTACAAAGTTTGGTATACTTATAGTGAACATCCCAATCTTTAAAATGAGTAGTAAATCACCTCATTTGGATGTGTATACGAAGAGATATGAATTTTCAAAGTTAAGGCGCAGAATCTGAAAAGTCCAGATTTTACCAAACGAATAGTAATCTTAATCCAATAAAATGTACGTTTTCAATGAGGAAATTTCAGTTGAATATTTTTTCCCTTAAATAGTATTGAAAGAGCTTTCCATAGAATTTTGGAACACCTCCATACGATTTTTCTAGAATTAGTTATGATTTTTCAAAGTTGGACCTGTAATCTGAAAACTGGACAGTGAACACTAATTTTTCAAAAATTAACGTCCAAATTGAAGTTTTTAAGTTTAAGACACATCCAAAGTGGTTTGGAATGGTTCTAATGACTGATAAGGTACTATATAAGTAAGGTGTGATAAAATGCTATGGATTTTTGGCCTGATTATGTAACCATTAGGGAAGGATAGAAACTTTAAATATGTGTGGAATAAGCTTCTTTAAGTAGTATGTGGAGTGATTTTTGGAAAAAAAAACGAAGTTAGGGTTTTATGTGTTGTAATTCGGCTAAAGGGGTTTATGGTACAGGAGATTGTTTTTCACCTTAAGTTGATGATTCCAATGGGTTTAGAATGTGTTTTTTTGTGTAATGATATACTAAAGGAAAGTGTGTAAAATCATTAGAATCAAAAGCAGAATTTTGAAAAACCTATACCCCCTATTCGGCCAAGGCTGTTTGATAAGGAAGGAAATTGATTCTTAAAAATCTGATTGGGATATTTGAATTCTACATAAAAAATTGTGGAAATAAGCCAAGAGATTATTAATTCCAAAGGATGAACAATTTTGTTAAAAATCAAAGAAAGGAGGGAATTAAGGAGTTAAGGTCAAAGTTTTTGTATTTAAGTTGTATAATTGCTAATGTGGATTG
>NW_021632406.1:0-59847 GCF_004799145.2 Neltuma alba | reverse complement strand
TTTTTTAAATGTTGTTGTATTATCTGTTTCTTGCACTTGAAGTCACAGAGCTGCCTTGTTCAACCGTCAGTATTATCCCTTCTTTTAATATGAACCAAATATGAACCAGTATCAACATTCCTTATATGGTGAACTAGCATAGACATTTTTGTTATTAAGATGGAAAATTATTCCACTTGGAGCTAGATGTATTTTTTAGACAATTGTAGAGATGTCTGGTTAAACCTCACGAGGATTGATATTTCCTCCATGAAATAGCAAAATTTGGGCTTTATTATATTATACTTGTTTTGAAATGATCCTCGTAGTTACTTGATTGCTTTTCCTTTTTTGTTCACGGAAATGAAAACTATCGTAAAGTGTAAACTATGACTGAAACACCTTATGTGATATAGGTTTCCTGTATCTTATTACCCACTATTTACTGCCTTTTTGTTATTTGAAAAGACAAATAAAGAAATGCTGAAACTATAACTTTAGCTCAATATACTTGTTAGTGCCATGGAGCTTGATGATCATATGATTGATCTAATGACTGTTTTTCACCTGGAAGTGTATCAAAAGATAATTACTAAATTGCTGGGAAACATACTGTTTTGTGCTTTGTTCATTAAAAAAAATTTACATTTGATTCTTATTTTATGTTTATTTATTTTTTATTTTGGTGTCCAGCCATCCTTTTATGGGCCTGCAGAAAAGAAATTGAGGGTTTAACTATACATTGTTTCTTTTATCAATATAAAATATGACATTTATGATAGGGCACACTATTTATAAGTCATAAACAATGCAACTCCTTTCTTAGATTTAATATATTGCACAAGAAAACTGAGGCAAAACTCTAGTTATAACTTCAAGAACCAAAGTTTGAATTTAGTAAAAGAGATGCTCTGCGTTCTCTTATGTCTCATTTTCACCTTGAGATGACAATAAATTTGATAGTAGCTAAATAAGATTGATTAAATCCACGAATAACACTGCTCCTTCCAAACTCATTTTTTGTATCTTTTGGTTAGTAACTCTGCTTTGTTTCTGCAGGGGATATGAATCAGGCCCAGGAGCAAGAGGTTGTAGTGGATTTTTGTGTTGGAACAACTCCAGCCGTCGAAGGGTAAAGGTAGGCTATCTCTGTGCTTTGCTTGTTTATACTTTAAAAAAAAAAAAAGTCAATATTCTTTTTGTGTAAAACTGTATCTTCTCTCTTTACAAAACTTGCTAACTTTCAATCTATTCCTGTTAGGCTTTTTTCTTTCAGTTTAACTTCTCATCCTTTAGATTACTGTTGATGCTATATTAATGTAGATGCTAACAGATGGTTGAGTTGGATGTTTTCTACTTAGGTGGCAATAGTTAACTCAAGCCTAGCACACACGCTATCAAAATAGTATTAATTCAGTCAATGAAACCAGTGTTGGTGGGGAACTTTGGAGATACTGAGCTTTTGAATTTACTGAAATCAAGGTTTCTGATCAGAGCTTTTTCTTTGAGTAAGCATATGCAAATTAACAAATATGATCAAGTCTAGTGGAGACCAATGGAGTACGGGATACAGATAGTGGCATAATGAATAGTTGGTTTCGCATCTCAATAACTGGCTCTTGTGCGATGCCCGTCTCGGTCCTATGTTAGCCTGCGTTATGTATGAAAATGGAATTCAAGGGAAATACTGAAAGAATGAATGGGGCAAAATTCAAAATGCATTTTATCTGTCAAGGATAAAAGTAGGAGTTTTCATCTTTTAGAAGCATTTACTTTTGACATATCTATATATCCTTCCATGATATCAAAATTTGAGTCTACACTAAAAAATTTTCTTTTTGTTTTATCACTGAATAAAACTTTTCCGTGACTCTGAACAAACCTGGCGTGTTTTTTATTGTAAGCAGGTAAAAGGTACCCCAGTGCGGAAAGTGGGGCGCTTTTCAATGTTTGGTGAGTGTGGTAAGTCAAAGAGAAAGAGTTGAGAATCTGACCCTGGGCACGTTATTCAGATCTAGTTTTGCCTATATACTTCCTTTTTTTCTTCAAAAAGTTTTGTGTAGGTTTATTTTTCCCCTTCCATTTGAGCGATTCTTCAAGGATGTGAGTGAAAAAATGTAGAGGTTATTTATGTTCATCTTGTGTTCCTTTTGCTCCATCCCTTATTTAAGAAATCAATAAAGCGGGACAAAGAATGAACACCTTTATTTCCCTTTCCCCAATTTCGTTATTTTCAGTATTCTGTGAGAAAGTTCATTGCAAATCTCTTTACTCTATCTTTTTTTTTTTTTCCTTTTGACCTGGTGTTTAATTTATCCTTTGAATCAAGGGAACAATATAGTTTCGCATAACTGTTGTCTGCTATAAAAGGCTTCCTTCCTTCCTTCCTTCCTTTTCGTGTAGCAGATAAGAACTTGATCAATTTGATTAATAAATGCTCATACTTTCTGGTATTTGACAAAGATAAAGACAAATTAAGGGGGGAAAAGGGAAAACCAAGAAGTACAAGCTGAAACATGTGAGAAGCTCAATAAACAAAGCTGGTACTATTGGCTTAGGTAAAATATTTTTGAAAGAGTCACATATTCTTATATTGTAAGCAATGCAATTTCTTATCATTTAAATATTTTTTTTTCGTAGATTACAAATGAAACGGAGATAAAATTCCACTCTGGGTTTTATTTTGTTATACATGTGATCAGAAAAAGTGACTTAAAACTGGGATTTTGAGAGCGTTATGATTTGTTTCTTTTATTTATTTTTATCTCTTATTTATTATGTTTTATGCTGACATTTGTCACATCAGATTATTGAAACCTGGAAGAAAGGAAAACAAAGTAAGAAAGCAAAGGAAAATGTAAATAAAAGAAGGGAGAGATTGAATAGTTCCATATCCTTTTTGTATTGTTCGTGAAGAGAAAAGTGTAAAGGGAATGAGGAGTTTTTTTTTTTTTTATTGTTACAAGGAGGCGGGATCCAACCCGCAACACACACCCCACACGCCCACCGCTGCCGGCCGGTGGTGGAATGAGGAGTCATTTGCTGTGACATTTATTGGTCGAATTGAATTGTTTGATTTGATAGAAGACAAAAGATTTAAGAAAAACTTCTATAATTATTCAGAGTACTAGTAGTTTCAATGTGCATGCATGGGCGAATCAATTCAATTTCTCTTATCATTAAATTTTTGGGAAAATGACAAATAAAAACGTTGAAAAATGTAATATTCTAAATCAGGCACCAAAAAATTAAAATTGACAAAAGAAAGTGGTGTCTGATTTTTTGCAAATTTAATTAAATGATGTCCTTATATCAAAAAACTTGTTAACAAGTTCTGAATTGACAATTACAAGTGTTAAATAGCAAATGACCAAAAAAATATTGGTAATGACAAATTATTTAGGGGAAATTGCAAAAACGCAGATAGGAACCCTTGATAACTTTACTTTGGGTTTTGACAACTTCAGGGCATATTATTCTTGTCAAAACCCAAAATGAAGTTGTCAAGGGTCCCTATCTGCATTTTTACAATTCCAAAGTCTTTTTTTGCAATTTTTCCAATTATTTATTGATAAGGTGTGAACTAGCAATAACAAGTATTGAACAATTACTGACAAAAAATGCACTGGGAATAACAAGTTTGATTTTTTTTTTTCCAAATCTGTATAAGAGCATTTTAATCATTTAATCACATTTGTAAAATACCAAATCAAACATTACTTCCTTTTCTGTCATTTTTAACTCTTAGGTACCTAAACTGAGAAATGATAATTTCAAGGTTCCCTCTCTGAAATTTTTCCTAAATTTTTTTAGAGATGATTTTTGGGGTAAAAAATTATATAAAGGGAACTTTAATTTGCAAATTAACTTGTTTTCTTTTCACCAAAGACAAAAAGAAAATGATATTCCAATAAAATAAAAGATCCTCGCAAATTACAACAGCTTAGCTATCCTACTTTATGAGAATTAAAATTGAGAAAACCAGATTTAAAAATAACAGTTTTTTAAATGAAAAAATAAAAATTAAAAAAAAGGGTTTGGACATAAGAAAAATTACCAATGAGAGCAAGAATTTCTTCCCAAGTGCAAGTGACATTAAGGACAGGCAACTCAATAGTAGGGACTTAACTTTTTCCCTATACAATGAATATGCAAAAGAGGCTATCTAAAATGCTCCTCAAATTAGAACTACAAATTCAAAAAAGTCTTAAGCATTTGGAGTGAAAAGTTGAACTTGGAACGGCTTTGTTCTTTAACAAGAATTTCTTTATTCCCCGAATAACAGATAATACCATAATAATGTTGTCTAAGGGGCAGCACACCCCATCCTTCTCTATTTAAGATTATACCAAAGTGTTAACAAAAGTAAGGATAATTACAAATAAAAATAATCTTTTAATTATTATTTTTTACATTGAAAAAAGCTCAGTTAGACAGACATCCCCGAAAATTGAGACAGGTTACAAAGGTTTGATCGAATCAAATGATGTACCTAATCCATGTTGTATAAACTTCGTTTTTCAGACTTTGTATGATATTACCTCCACTCCTTAATATAAGAGTTCATTTGACATGCAACTTGATCATAAATATAAAATCCCAGTCTACTTTGTTTCTCATATTTATCTATTTTTTAAGATAGTCTTTGTAATAGTTGCACATGTTAAATGTTCCATCAAATGATAGTTTTAACTAATACACATAATTAAAAAGGATATTTTAGGAAAGACAACACTTATTTATGACAAATAATTAACTTAACTAATCTTTTTAATCTACTCAAATTAAGTAACTAACACTTGTATTAAGAATTGGAGATAGTACATAAAATCCAACTATTTAGTTCATGCGAATAAATCTTGCTTACACGACTTTGAATAATACTAAACAATTTTACTCCTATTCTCTGAACTTCGATTCACCAGTAGCACTAAAATCATCAAAGAATTGCTAAGTACTAGTGGAATCTTAATGAGCCAAAGAAAAATGGAAAATAAATTTCACAGATAGAATTTCTAGTCCCCAAGTACTGTAACATGTTTGGATTGTCATTAAAGAAGTGAGAGAGGGTATGCAAGAATGGGAGACTCTTGTATCATTATGAAATACTGCCTCTGGTTCTATATGCAAAAGACAGTTTTTGGGATTAGCATCATCTTATTATTTACAAGTGTTCGAAATTTTAAACCTTTTTGTTTTCTATTTTTGCCCGGTTAATTGCGTCTTATAACACTGCATTAATTCTTTTTCTCACTTTATCTCTCCACAAACAAGAGTACTTTGAGGGGAAAATATATTCTTATGTAACATCTTACTCCAAAGATTTAGATGAGAAAGATTTATCATCAATGATTGAAATCTTACGCTAAAAAGGTGATGTTTTTAAAACCTTTTACTCAACTCCATACAAGTCTTTTTAAGAATAAGATTTTCTGAAAATTTTAGCAATTTATAAATCCTTATTTTCTAGCTTCATTATTGGTTCATACTTGCAACTTGTACTCCTGAAAATCTTCAGCTATAAATTAAAGACCCAGATTCGCCCCAAATCCATTGGTTTAGCAATATTTATTTATCAGTGCTGTCCAGATTTTACTTTCGAAGACTTTGCTCCCCTGTTCCAGCTCTAATAAATCATAACTGGTAAATTACACATCCAATCCAAAATATTGGATGTGTACTTCATGGATTCATTCACATCTCACGTATAATCTATATCACTAAAACCCAACTATGTAAGATCTACTCCCCTCCTGCATTCCTCCACACATACAATCATATCAGTAAAGTTTAAATGCTCCACAAAATGGGAACATAAACAGAAAAAATATTAATGTCACATTGATTAACAGTAACAAATCAACTAAACTTCCCCTTTTTCCACCTTAGCTATGCTCCTACCAGCTTCTCTTTTTCCTTGACTGAAATAGGCCCTATTGTCAAATCCATAGAAGAGAGCAGTGAGGTTCAGGGAATCTCAATAGCAATAATCATATTTCAGTATATTATGTATGGTAGAAGCTGAGCATGCAAAACAAGTTTCAAAGAACATCTGATAGATAATTGAACTAAATAACTTGTACGTATTTGCTATTATATAACTGAATCATATATATATATATATATTTGCGCATATTCAATGATAATAAGTAAATTGAAAAGCTATCTGATGTGCATTAGCCTTCATATAACTGAATCACATGCATACACACATGCACATACAGGTGCGCGTGCGCCCACACTCACATAACGCGTGCGCACGCACAAAGGTCTTTTGAGCATATTCACTTATAATAGCTCAACTAAATAGCTAACTGATGAGCATATACTTTGCAGAATACTGCACTATATCGTGAAATGGGTGCACATGGCCATAACAATATCTATGGCAAGAAAATTATATATTCTCATGCTTAACTATCGCAAGTATGAGACAAACAAACATGCAACCAATGCAAAACATACGAAATTAATAATTAAAGCTACCTTTCTCCTGCTCTGTTGTGTTGGTACACCGCTCTGGGTTTCTTCTTGATAGCTCCGGCCACAAATCAAATCCTAACATTATACGTGTACACAAGGTAAATCAAGAGTTGGGTTATGGTTAACTTATAACTAACTAAATCTTCCTATAACCTCCACTCAAACTCTCGTCTTTTGAAGTGATCGATTATCTAGAACAAAAATTTTATATTTTATCTTTATATTTCTAAGGCCCTCCTAAGCCTCCCCTTTTCGTATGTTCCTCTTAGCTTCTTAATGCATTATGATTCAGCTAAGGGAATAAGAGTCAACTTAGTTATTAACTCTTCAAGCTTCTTGAATAATTGTTTAGCATAGATAAGCATAAAATAAAGACTTAAATCATCATTCCAATGCCTCCAACTATAAATAGCTGTATGGACATTGACTCAACATTTAGAAATATTTAAAAAGAATTTCAAATCAGTTCCTAAGCTCTGATTCATAATAACTTTCAACTTTTAAAACATTACCCAAATCACCAGCAGTGCACAAAATCTCTACAACATTCCAAACAGCACCATTTTATCAAATCTGGAAATTTGCCCCTAATTAAGCATCACCTAAAGCATTTGTTTAACACTATAAAAGTTCCAAATTCAAAGAAATGCCTTCCCCCATGCTTCACACAGCCTTCTTCCCAAACAAATTTAACTATCCAAGTTGATTATTCAGCACTTAGGAGCATCAACAAGAAGTCTTACATCACTTCTTTTTAACTTTCAATAACATGTTCAAATAACTATATCAGGAGCTAAACCATTTAATAATAATCAGTAGCTTCAATTTTAGCATCTTGCTAATCATTTTGGTATTCCAAACCACAGTTTAAGCATCTAGAGTAATGGTTCAGTAAAGGCAACATAAATCAGCAATATTGTAATCAATATTCCAGCTTTTACAGTATTCAACAAATAATTAACACTTATTTCATTTAAAATTTCTAACATCACTCGTATGAGAAAACAATAAAACATCTCTGGTCCTTCAACAAATTCAAATCCATCATTGCTATTATTATTCAAAACTAACAAGCGTTTTTGTTCAACGCAAGGGACCTACAGTACAACGATCATTTTGCATCACTTTCACACTGGTATTCTCTTTCCATTAAGAAAAAGGCAAAGGAATTCATTGCAAAAAAAATCAAGATCTATAATATCCATTATATCCCCTTTTAAACATTTGCTATCTTGGGCACAAAGAGCATTTCTGATACTAAAAATCACTTTTTCCCTTTTTAAAATTCCAATTTCTTCCATTCCAATTCATATATTGTGCAAGACCTGCATATTCTTCTATGCACCAAATCCGATGTTGAAATCAAAATTATTACTGAAAGGGGACTTTGGGATAGTGAAACTGCAAATCCAACAAGAAACTTGCTCTCATTATTTACAATTTCTTCTTGATGCCAAAAATTGCAGGACATTAGCTAATTTATTCCGAAATTTTCATGATTGAAAAACACTTTTTTTTTTCAAATCTTTTCCCCCATCAAGAGGTGAAATGACAAGAATGAAAAAAACCAGAAAATGTTCATGAAGACTCACCAGAATCCACATGTAATAATCTCTCTGCCAGTAACAAGTCATCAGGAGTAGTGACCTGCACAAGAGCTCCCACCATGAACTTCATATTGGAACCAAAGTTCTTTCTTTGGTAGCATAGCTCTGAATTTAAGAACAACTAGAAGTTAAAGATGCAAAAGATTCATTGAAGTGTCTTGATTACCTTGATGTTGGTGTAAGATCCTTCAGTGATATAAACAGCATGTTGAAGGTGCTCAACGATGGAAACATCATCGGTAACTTCTAGACCTCCGCTGGAACAAAGATTGCACATACCAGTTAGGTGCTGAAAGAATTTATATACTCCCATTATCTGGATTTGCTGATAATGATCAAATTATATACAGCAAAGAAATTTTAACATAAGGTCGATTTGTGAGCATGAAGCATTGGTACTCCAAAAAAGAAGGTGCATTTACATCAGATAGATACTTAATTCCATGCTTAAGGAGTACTCTTAGCATTCATATGTTTTTTTTTTGTTGGTCTCGTATGTTTTGAAACACTTCAAAATAACTCAAGAAGTTAAGAAGTATCTTAATGAAATGAATAAAGATGAAGATTAATACAACAACAAGGTCTTATCCCACTAGGTAGAGTCAACTACATAGATCACACAATGCTATTGTGTTCTATTAACAACTAAATTCTTAGATAGGTTAACCAAAACATCCAATTGAATGACCTCATTAAGCGTTCTCTTCAATCTTCCGCTGTTCTTTTTTAACAGACTCCATACGATCTAATCTACCCTCCTTACCAATGGCCTTCTTTGCAGATGACTAAATCAAATATAAGCAAGTTTTAATCATTTTCTCTTCAATAGGCTCCACGCCTACTTTTCTTTTGATATGATCATTTCAAATCTAATCTTTTTTGTATGACCACACATCCATCTCAATATTCTCATTTCTGCCACTCCAACTTTAAGCTTATTAGGTACCTTCTTATCACAAATAACTCTAGTAGCATTTCTCTAGTTGAACGACCCAACTTGTATCTTATGTGAAACATCTCCATCAATTTCACTAACTCAATATATAATTGGTCCTAGATACATATACTTTGTCACTTGAGGAATGATTTGATCTCCCATCATAACCTCCAAATCACTATTGACTTACTTCCTGCCAAAATTGCAATACATATATTATGTTTTACTCCTATTCAAGCAAAAACCCTTCGACTCCAAAGTCCTTCTCCACAACTCTAGTTTAGAGTTAATATCTTCTCTTGACTCAGCCATAGGAACTATACCATTAGCTAAAAGTATGTACTTACGGATTTCTTCTTGAATAAGCTTAGTGAGAACATCTAGAACAAGATTAAACATTATAAAGTATGAAAGGAGATGAAGATTAACATTGAATCTTAATAGAAAATTAGTCATAATTTATTCTTTTATGAGTAACTTGCCATGAACAATTTTATATTTTGTGTATGTGATGCATGCATTTAACAATTGTTATATCTCACATATAATATTCAATGTTTATTTGTATCAACGCTTCTAAGCTTGTGAATAGAATCTACATCAACTGATCTCGTACAAGAATGCTTTATTGACAGCTTGTTGGTTAATGCCTACCACAATAACACTTCATCACACTGAACAGCTATTGATATCAAAGTTATGCATGATAAAAAAGGAATTACCCATTTACAAGCTCAAATCCTTCTCTCAGCAACTCAGGCTTGATAACCTGTAGTCAAAAAGTTAGATGTGCATCTTCCAATAAATGGGTAGTTCTCGCTATAAATGAGACAAATATAATCATGTTTTGCAGCATTAACCTGCGGAGTCTGCATCTCCCATAGTGTTTTCCTGTCCAGTGTTTTAACTACAAAAGATTCACTGTTTGCCTGCAGATAGATTGATAGACAAATTTCACAATTCCATGGCTAAAATTTAAAAGTAAATTGAACGGCATTAAGGACCTTAGGTCAACAAATGGAAGAAATTGTGTTAAACAATAAATTGACGGTGCTCAAATTAGGTTTTTCGACAAGAACTCCCAGATAGTGCTCAAATTGGTCATAGAATTGTAAATGACATGAAAGCTAGATGGAAACACGTGTCAGTAGGGAGGAATAAGTATAAAAGGATGGGAGGTAGAAGATTTAAAATCTTTTAGATTAATCTGTCATATCTTGCAGATTACCTTTTTTGTATAGGGGTATGCCCCTTTTGATGTATTTTTTACGAGAGGAATATGATAATGTCACCTTTCTTCTAAACAAATAAATTGATAAAAGTGAAGCTGGCTATACTGGTTGCCCACAGCATTAAGCTCTATCAACAATTAACCATTTAGAAATATCATTCAGCGGCGACTAACAATTGTTAACCTCCACTAAATGAGGTCAGGTGACACGACTCCATCAATAATTAACAGTAAAATGATAATGTCATTAATTTAGTTGTTGTATTAATGGACCGATATAATGAATTAACACATCTAAGAAGCAAAGAAGACATGGAAGGTGTCACAAAGTTACTTGCATTTCAATTCAAAAGGAAGCTTGCAAAAGAATACAAGGCCCCTTTTGTCATCTATACAGAAAACTGATTCCATTCCTCCTTTTTTTTTTTGCAATGACTATTGTACCCTTGTAATTAATACAAAACAAATTTCATCTATACGAGGGTTATTTTTCACCCCCATTTTGTTTTTTAACTCAAATTTTTCATTGTGTACCAAATGGATTCTTAAGTGCCCAGGTGGGGGAAAAAGAAAGAGCTTCTCATTCCCGCAACTGTGTAATACTTAGAGATATATAACACAGAAGAAGCTAAGACAAATTTACCATGCCAAATTAATTAATTAATTAAAAGAAGGGTGAAAACTAGTCCACAGTCATGCATCTGTAATGTAGATCAGGCACAATGAAACTAAGGAGATTGATAATCGATAAATATACAATGGAAAAAACAGAATAAGCAAACAGAGAGACCCAAAGTTTTCTGCTTGAAGACGGACAAAACATATCACTATTCACATATCCATGCGAAGGAACCAGGTATGGAGAAGGCATTAATGGGTCAAAATACTAGATTTAGTAAGTAAATCATATAAATAAATTGATGAAAAGAGAAGAAACTGTTTAAGATTGATGGCTTCTGGTCCTGAAGCATATGCTTCTAAGTTAATTTTAGTCAACCTGAGATGATAGAATAAATAAGCTGCACATCAAATTTGTCAATAAGTATTTATCTAAGGATTGCTTCAGACAGGAGCATATTATATTCATTAATCACCTAGAATATTGCAGGGGAAGCAGGCATACTAGAGATGGTATTGTACCTCTTTGATTGTAGCCTTCACCGGAACTCCAAGAACAGCCGCTCCAATTGACAATCCATCTTTAAGAACCTATAAAAACAAGAAAAATGACTATTTTAATAATTAATGTCAATTGTGGATAGAAAGAGGCTAACGAGTTTAGTGAACCCATGCCTAGAAAGAACATAAACACACCCCAACAAAAACCAAGTAAAGGATGCCTTTAAACTCCAATAAAGTTAAGAGCATAGACACGTATCAATGTAAACATGTAGATCTAAATATGATTTCCATTCATAATATGGAACCTGTAATTTTTCTTCCCTGGCAAAAGAACGTAAACTTGATTAAAAGAAGCTTCAGATGCTTAACATCTTCAATAGGTCACCCCATATATAGAAGTACTTAGTAGGAATAGCATCTTGAATCATCTATAATAGAGCTTTTCCTTTGTAGTAAAATGCCACAAGAAAGCTCTACCTTAATTCTTTCACTTTTCTCTTTTCTCACATATTACAATTAAACATCAACCAAAGAACAACAGCAATAAAGCCTTATCCCACTAGGTGGGTCGTCTACATGGATGACGCCACTGAGCTCTATTAAAGACCAAATCTTTGGATATATAGTTAATTGACCTAAATTGATGTCTGGCTTTTGGTACTCTTTGCTGGAAGCTTTGGGTGGTTAGGAACAAATGCCTTTTCTCCCATGAAACCTTTACCCCAGAGAATATCGACTTTTCTGTTCGTAGTATTGTTGAAAACACTGTAAAAGCTAATGAGCTTATCCGTGCTCTAGGATCTAGATCTTAATCTCCTTGCTTTCTTGTTGCAACCATCCTGCATTTGTTTTCTCTATGAATAAAATTCCCTTTCCACTCAGGGGAAAGAAAACCTCAAAGCTTGATGGAAATAATTAGATCAGCTTGACAAATATTCCATATTTCACTCTCACAAAGATGACACAATATTCTCATTTAAAGCAACGGACTCAGTAAGCAATTTTGCCCAACGGAAATGTAGTTAACCCACCTTTTTCACATCTCTTGCCAATACCAGAGGTCTTGCAGAATCATGGATACAAACCAGCTCAGAGTTTGGATCAATAGCCTGTATAATGAAAGAGCATTTAATAATTTTTCATAGGATTCATAGATAAAATGGGATACACCAGTAAAAAAATTCTATAAGTAAGATACTCCCCAAAGCTTTCCAATTTTTGTTCATGCAATTAAAAAACAAATATCACTATATCAGACCCAGAGGTTGATAACTGCATATTGCTATTTTACATGAATCTCTCAAGTCTGAACAGCCTAAAATTAAGAATTTAGCCATGAACATTTAAAGCTTAGCTGAAATTAGAGCTTATTTGCACCATACCACAGTTTAATTCACCCAGCAATTTGATTCAAATTACCAAATCAAAGCTTAGCAAGCTATAGAATGAATGGTGGTTTGGAATTATTAAAAAATACATTCAATAAGACTTAAATTAAAGCCTTAATCAGGCAATAAAATCGTGCTTGTGCAAATAAATGTGACGTTAATAACTTACTAATTATCATGATTAAGTTATAAGTAAACAGGTAAATAACTAGACATTCCTGGAATCCATTGTAAACTGAATCCTGTCTTTCCTTCCCAGGCAGAGCAAATTTAAGCTCAGCTATGCTGTCTCCTTTGGCATCTGATTAAAGAAGAAATACAAAGACTAAGAAACAAATAAAATTACCTATAAAAGAAACCAAAAGACATGCCTACAGAGAGGAGGGGGAGGAAGCAGTGAAGAGAGGGAGGTATGATGGATTGTTAAGGAGGGGAAACCTTCAAAAATATCTCTGTATGAAGGATCACAAACAACAACGATTTCTTTCACTTCACCCATGTGAGAGAAAGTGTTGAAACTGCAAGAGGTTGGCATATAATTATATTCCCAAGAAATGAAAGATGGTAAAAACGCAAGTAGATGATACAGGCCAGATAAATGCAATATATTTCTCTGAGTCAGGATCTTAGCACCAAGAATTGAACAGAGACCGAGTATTTCAAACATTAATCATTGTATACTCTCATTGCCTTTTCTTTATGAATTCAATGCCCATCATTTGATATTAGTAGCTCATGATAATTGTTTATAATTCTTTTCTCAAGACAATTCTAACCTCTTCAGCTCAGCTATTATTATGAATTCATTGTGCACTCTGTCAGGCTTGAAAGGAAGCATAAAATACCATATCTTGCCAAGCTATTTTCTGTTCCAACTAAGAAGTGCCAATACAGGTACATGTATCAGATATGCAGTATAATACGGGGATAAGGCAATTTTCAAAATTTTAGGATACAGGTACAGGAATATAATGTATATTTTAAAATGTTAGGACGGAAGTTTGAGAACTTGACTTTTAAACGATTATTCTAAAGTTCTATAAAGATATTTATAACAATCAACCAAAATATTGGTTTTTTTTTCAAGTAATAAAGATACATTTTGCTGGGGAAAAAAGGTATAATACAAATGATATAATATGCGATATGTACCCTGAAGGACAGGACATATATCGCATTTACATTTTTGAAGAATGGGTGCTTCATATTACAAGAGTGCACCCCATCACACAATTATACAAACACATAGCGAGACTAGGATTCTTTATAGCTGAGTTAGGAGTTGCCAACTTGTCATTACCTATACAATGCAACTGGTTGGCCTAGAAGCGGAAGATACTGCTTTGGGATGCAAGCCTATTAGCACAAACATGGTAAACAGTCATATGGGCAGTGAGACATTGAAATATCCATAAAACCAAAGATTCAAAAACTCATAAGGAATTTGCATCATCCCATTATTTGTCTCCCAGATTATCATCCATGAGAAAATCTTTTCAATAGGAGTGAAAACAAAGCAAAAGCAACCCATGCATCTAGATCTAATTTGTCACAGATGATGAGTAGTCAGAGTAGATGGTATGTCAAAAACTTGGAATCTCGAAACTTACTATTATCGAATGAACTTGAAGTTTTCATGGAAATGAAAAGATAACTTCTCTTAAATGGAAATTTCAACAAGGTAATACCTAATGATCCAATTAAGTAGCAGTAGCAGTATTTATGTTGAAGGTGATGAAGGAAAAAGGGAAAAATTTTGCAATTGCATATAGTCTCTCTATTCAGTGATCAATGAAACACAGAACACTCACCCCCATCCTCTTGCCCTTCCCTCCGGCAAGGAGTACAACTGATACACTTCGTTCTTTCACAGTACAAGAATCCTGTGCAAGAATAACGGTAAGATTATTAGTATTTGTCATGCAAGGGTTAACAGCAAGCACCCTCCTCTTTTTTAAGTATAACAAAAGAAACGTGTTCAAAACCTACTCGCCCAGCTTCGGCAGAGCAAACGGTAAGCCTTGATTTTGCAATTCTAGCATGTTTCAGTGAATCGATTTTATAACCTGGAAGTTTTGATTGAAACACCATCACAACAAGGGTAAACGGAGCACCAACAAAAATGACAAAAAATAAGTAGTGCTAGAAAAGAAACAAATCCATTATCAATCATCAGACCATAGATTCATTCTAGTTCCTTCTCAAATCAGTGTTTTCTGAGAAACCAACAGTCTGTGGCAAACATACACAAAGTGAATAAGATGCATTAAGTTGCAACTATACTGGCGTCTGGAATAAGAAGAAACAAACCATTTTAACAAGCAACAAAAACAGTGACCCAGAAAATGAAGTGTTCACTTATTAAACAATAGAGCCAAGGTTCTTCTCAGCTCAGTATTTTTGGAAACCAAGCAGTGAGCCTATCACAAACTTACATACCTCTATAGCGGAGCCTACAGTCCGGAGAAACAAACACAATTTAACAACGCAACATACACAATGACCCCGAAACTGAAGCGTTCAATTGTCAAAGAACAGGATCTAATTTCTTCTCAAGACAGTGTTTTCTCAGAGACCAAAAGCACGTCCATCACAACAATACACAAGAATAAAGAAAATGCATTGACTTTCTTCTCCAGTGAAATCCGGAAAGCGAAAAAGTAAGCCTATTCAAAAACAACAAAAAGGGACACAGAAAGAGGGGGGGAAATGTTCGATTATCAAACAACAGAATCTAGTTTCTTCCCCAAGTCACAATTTTCTGCGAAATCAAGCCACAAGTGTAAACAAAAGCGAACATAACCGGAAGCAAAGGCATTGACTTGCCTCTATATTGGAGGGTGGAGTGTGGAATATAAGGCAAGGATTTGTGATAAAAATGGCAATTTCTGGGGAAGATTAAACGAGACTGCGAAGCAGAAGAAGAGAAACCAATGCCCGGAAACGAAGCTTGAGTCGCCACCATCTCTTAATCACCAAAGCCAAAAAAATGTCTTCTTCCCCACAACATGAACGAATCGGACACAAAAGAATAGGTGTTGAATGAGGGAGAAGCAGAAATCGGCCGCACGGATGAGTCTGTACTACAAGATGAGGTAAAACAAGGAAGCAATAAATGCAAATAAATAAGCAAAATTCAGGTTCGTCCTATACCAAACTAAATAGTCCAAACCAAATTCAGGTTCGGCCTATCGACATGTGAGTTCTTTGAATCTCTGATTATAAAATGCAGAGATTCATCGCTCCGTTTTTCGCGTGTCCGAACTCTTTAATTTTAATTAGTCCAAAATTCAAAAATGTTATCTCTTGCAAACTAAAATTCTCCCTCCTCCATCCCTTTCACAAAACGCAAATAACTATCAAAATAATTGGTTAAAATTATTTAAGAGAGAATAAAATACAAACATGCAAAAAAATAAAAAAAAAGTTTTGCTTTTATTTCTTCTTTGGTCAAAAATTGTTTTTATTTTTTTAACAATATTCTTATCTATGAAGAGATAGTCACTAACCAAAGTAATTAATACAGTAAAACTAACAAATAATTAATAGAAATAAAAATAAAGAGACTAAAGTATATATTTGGTCTTTTAACTTTGTATAATGTTTTAATTTAGTCCTTTAACTTTAAAAAGTATATATTTGGTTCTTTAACCCTAAAATCATTAGGTTTTAATAATGATTTTTTGTGACAATTATAAATGTTTTGAAAATTAAACTTAATATGTTAGCATTTGAGAATATGTTATTAACATTTAAAACTTTAATGTCATCATTTTTTAGAAAAATTTTAGGATTAAAGAACTAAAAGTATACTTTTTAAAGTTAAGGGGCCAAATTGAAATCTTATATAAAGTTAAAAGACTAAATGTATACTTTAGCCAAATAAAAAATATACTAAATATTTTACACAGATTATTACTACCTCCAATTCTTAATATAAAACACAGTTGACTGTTTAAAAAGTTACTAAATTTCTTAATTATAGTATATGTTACATAATCTTTCTAAAATATTTATATGTATCATTAAATTATATCAATTTATAAGTAAGACAAATTAATTTAAATAAAAATAATACGTATAAATATATTAAGATAATTTAGCAACTTTTTTAATTTTTTTAAATTAATCAACTGAGTCTTATAATAAGTATTGACATTTCTTGTAAATAGGAGCACAACAACATTTCTTGTAAATAGAAGCAGAACATCGTAAAAATTCCTTTTTTTTTAATTAACCTATAAATTTTTCTTATACATTGGACTTGGAAAGGGCATCTTTTCATTTGATTTGTTAAACTATATTTTCTACTCATTTTTCAACTGATTATTCAAAGTAAAACTCTTACCCTTCTTCTGGTCAAATTTTTAATAATTTTTTTCTTAACTAATAGCAGACGTAATTGACTAATTAAAATTCAACTGGAATTTTTGATCAATTTCAACAAGAATTGTCCTAAAATGCTTGCTGACGTAATTTTATTTTAAATATATTAAAAATAAATTAATCGCACTCAAATTTAACGCCTCCACGAACGCGGTCTGCGGCTATGACAGATAAGCATCTGAGTTGTTATAATAAATAGTGACACGTAATTGGAAAAAAAGCTTCCACGTTATCTGAAAAGACTGAAACTAAAAAAGTAATAATGACACGTAATTGAAAAAATCCTCCCCGCTATCTGGAACCAAAAAAGCGCCCTCCTGACTTGTGCCCTGTTTGGTATGCTGGCATTAGGGTAGGTCCATATGGAAATTGAATTCGTTTCCACAACTAAATTTGTTTGGTGTGAGGACAAGTCCATGGAATTCCATCAAAATTGATGGAATTGACTTCCATCGTCTTCCATGGAATATTGGAATATTCATTTTACCTTTTTGCCCCTCTCTATTCCCTACTCCCACAAAGCCTTCACCCTCCTCTTCTCCGCAGGTGAATGACGGCGGCGGCGGCCGCCGCCTCTTTTGGCAACGGTGACCTGATGCAGGCCTACCTTCTACCCTTCAAGCTTCTGCTACGATGATGGTTAAAGATCGGGTGGCTTCAATCTTGTCTCCCACCGTTCTCATCTCCGTCCCTCGCGCTTGATGGCTTCGATCTGGAGGCATAAGTTTCTAGAACTGCACAACCGAGGACGGACAATTATCAAGACCTTCGACTTTTGCTTTCAATGCGTTATCATCCGATGAAACTTCCAAAGTTGGTTTTCACATAAGGTCATGCCAAATCATTGCGAGACAAGCTGCTCTTTCATCTATTGAAGTAGTTCCCATATCACCCGAGGATGATTTGAAGGTTCTTGCATTTCACCATTTGATTTTCAGTAGGAAAGTTGCAAATTGCTCATGAATCTGGTTCGATGTTCTTTGATGGGCGGTGGTGGTTGTAACCTCCGCTAGTGGTGGACGGTGGCTTGTATATTGGCTCAGTGCAGGGATTTTCTGGATTTGATCTATTAAAGCGCAAACCCCACCTGGAAAAAGCAATTAACCAGATAATTTCTAACTTTCAGTTTCCTCTGATTTTGCTGTTCTGTGACTGAAAAGTTATCTTTTTGTGTGACTGTATTTCATGATTGAGCCTCTGAAATTGAATCCTCTGAAAAGAAAGGGGAAGAAGCTACATGGGCTTCTTTGAATTTGTGTTCCCTAGCTAACAAGAATTTTTATGAGGTTGAACTTTTTGAGATTTTTTAATTAAAGAGAATTCATAATAGAATGAACAGGAAAGAAGTTCCTGTCTGGATGCATTTTATGATAGACTTCCGTGCATACATGCAGTGCTTTTCTGGTTTTTCTTTTCCTGTTTCAGCCTCTGTATGGAAAGAGAAGTTGAGAGGAAAGAAAATAAAAAGAGAGAAGAAAAAATTGGAGAAAAAATATTAACACTTCTAATGTTTGGATGGACAAAAAAAAAGAAAGAAAAGAAAATGAGTAAATATGTGAATGAATAAAATACCATCTCTGTTATATCAAAATATATCTTAATTAAAATCAAATTAAATATCATAATGAAAAATCATATTTACATTAACATAATCATATAATTTAAAATCAGATTATTTGATAAGGATATATTATCATGTTATTATATTTTAATATCAGATAATTTTGTCAAAAAAGAAAAAATAACATTTTGTGTAATGTAATGCTAAAAAAACCAAAACAACTCTATTTGTTTTTCCTTTCAGTTTATTTTAGAAGAATTTT
The DNA here is from genome assembly GCF_004799145.2 of Neltuma alba. Taxonomy (NCBI): domain Eukaryota; kingdom Viridiplantae; phylum Streptophyta; class Magnoliopsida; order Fabales; family Fabaceae; genus Neltuma; species Neltuma alba. The sequence continues at coordinate 40,891 of NW_021632406.1, read as the reverse complement.
TACAATTTTAGTTATTTTACTTTTCAATCAAGTAAAGTAAGCACCGAAGAAATAAACCATTAAAACAAAAACTACTCCATGCGATCAAGAAGAAAGCGATCTCATCCTTTCAAGAAAATTAACATAAAAATCGATGCAAGTAAATGGGAATGAATCCATTAAAAACTGATGCCCGTGGGGGAGTTATTTTGACTTTGTTTCACCGAGGATTATGATTTGGAAAAAGTTAAGCAGGTTTGGTTTTTTGCTTTTTTTTTTTAAATAAAAATATTAAAAAAAATTTTGGGTAGAAAAGTCAAAATAAACCAAAATATTGTTATTTTCTTCTAAATCCTCCCAATTTTAGAAGAAAGGATTGAGAGGGGAAATAAAAAAAGAAAATGTACTATTTTTATCATGCCAAACAAAAGGAAGGGTTCAAAATCCCTGGCCTTCCCTCCTTTCTCCTCCAAATTCCTCACACCCAATACATGAACATTTGTTTACTTGTGAGAGTCGTTCAAGAGGCAATTAACACCCAATTCTTTTCTTTGAATTTTAAGGATATTTGGATTAGGTTTGAAAGCATTTGTTTACTTTGTGTGGTTTTTTTGTTCATGAAGTACCTAACACCCAATTTTTTTATCATCATCTTAAGAGTGTTTAGATTAACTTTTTAGAAATAATTTTAAGATAAATACTATCTCCTGTTCTTAATATAAAAAAATAAATAGGACTAATTAATCTACAGGTCCTTATAGTTTTAACTAATTTTGAATCAGGTTTCTATAGTTTTTTTTCTTTTTATCAAGTCCTTATACTTTCACCTATTTTAATTAGGTCATTGCATTTATTTTTCTTTTTATCAAATCCTTATAATTTTACTAAATTTTTAATCAAGTCCACGTGGTTTTAATTTTTATTTATTAATTAAATATAAACTTAATTAAATAGATTAATACTGAAATATAAAATATTGATAATAAAATTAAATTAACAATTATATAATAAAAATAAGTAATATAATTAATTAATTTAGGAAAATGTTTTAGAACAATTAATATTTTCTTGCTGGCAAAAAAATAATTAATTATAATAATTCATTAATTTTAGGATATTATTGTTTATAAAATAATACTCCTCCGGTCCTAATTATAAGACCCAATTGACTTATTTGAGGAGATTAAGGAAGTAAGTTAAGTTGGTTATTTATAATAAATAAGTGTTGTCATTCCTAAAATATCCTTGCTAATTAAGTATATTGGCTAAAATTATCATTATTAGAAGGATTATCTTGGAAAAAATGCATAAATATAAGAGACAAAATGGATTGGGTCTTATAATTAGGACCAAATAAAAAGTCAAATTGGGTCTTATAATAAGGACCGGAGGAGTATTAAATAATATATACTATTTTATGTTAATAGAATAGTATTATTAGAATTTATAAAATAAAGAGCAAAAAATTCAGGGACTTAATTAAAATAAGGTGAACTTATAAGGACTTGATAAAAAGAAAAATAAATACAAAAACCTAATTAACAATAGGTAAAAGTATAAGGACCTAATTCAAAATTGGTTAAAACTATAAAGACTTACAAATTAATTATCCCAAATAAATAACTAATTTCATTATTTGTCACAAAGGTACGTTGATTTTTTAAAATATCTTTTTGAATGATTAGACTAATTTCTTAATAAGAACCCCTTATAATAATATAAACATTTTAAGAAAAAAATAAAATAAATTGAGTTTTTATATTTAAAAATAAAATTTCACTCCTAAATAATCGTTGCAGTAGAATATGAGCGATCTCCTTGGTTGTGGGCGCACATGTCCAGCGCGTAGGAGCATGTGTCTATCGTCTAATGACGTACATAATTAGGCTGAAAATCACCCAATTTAACGTGGATGCTTTCTGGTGGTACGAATTATTATTAATAATGAAACTTCAAATCATGATGGTACAGAACGATTGTTACCCGACAATGGACTCTACAGACTCACATGCAGGCCGTCCGTTTTTGTCGCTGAGTTCACAGTTGCCTGCCCGCCTTCATCCTTCGCTGTCGCCGCTGACTTTGCGCATGCTTTTCACAGAACCTTAAAAACATCCACCCTGGCCACGAGTAGGGGAATTCACGGATCGGGATCGGGACAGGCTCGTCCCGGTTCCGTCCCGATAAATAGTAACGGGACAGATTTTCTGTCCCGTGTCCTGGTCTGTCTCGGGGTTGTTCCAGTCCCGATTGGGACAGGACGGGATCGGGATGTCTCGAAATTATTATTTTTTTTATTTTTTTAAATTTTTTTAAAAAAATATGATTTTTTAATTATATTTTTTTGAGCTTAAATCTTATAAAAACATCTTTTTTATTTGTTTGGGTACTTTTAAACAAAAGCTCAAAATATTATATATAATAGTCATTAAAAACTCTAAACAAAAGCTTTTAATACAATAAAAACTTGCTAAAAATTCTAATCATCAATAATCTCAAATCATTAACAAATATAAAAACTCTAAATAAATATATCCATAGTTCCATACAATAGTCTCAAATCTTAAAAAAATATTAAAAAATGATATTATATAAAAAATTAAAAAAATTAAAAAAAAAAGGGACCGGGACAGGACGACCCCGTCCCGTGTCCCGTCCCGTCCCGAAAAATTTCGGGACGGATCCGTCCCGTCCCAATAAGACCGGGACCGGAACGGGCCGACCGGGACGGGTCGGCCTTGAACACCCCTAGCCACGAGCTCTTCAATTCACATCACAAAAAGCTTCATCTTTTTAACAAAAATTAAAAAAAAAATTATTGCATCATGTTTTGCCATATAAATCTAGCAAATAAGCATTATCAAATTTCAGTCCTAGTCATCAATTCAACAGTCAAACTAATGGGATTATTACTTTGGAATGAAATTGATTAATTTTTAATATTATCTCCTGTTTTTAATATAAGACTTCCTTTAACTTTTATTTTGGTCCTAAATATAATATCACAATCCACTTTATCTCTCATATTTATGCATTTTTTTCAAGGTAGTCCTTCTAATGATAATAGTTCTAACCACTACACTTAATTAGTAAGGATATTTTAGAAAGGACAACACATATTTATGAAAAATAACTAAATTAACTTATTTCTTTAATTTTCTCAAATCAGTTAACTAACTCTTATATTTAGGACCAAAGGAAGTACATTAGGAGTGAAATTCTCCTACAAAATACTTTAAGACTATATGAACGTATATGAAAAAAAAAGATTTCAAGGTATTAGATGAATATTAACCTTAATTTTTATTGGTTAAAATAGTTTCTAAACATGTTTTTGTTGTGCAAATCTACTTTTATCACCAATATTAAATTTCACCCACCATGTTTTAATTTATTGGAAGTAAATATCCTACCTTTGGTCCTTAATATAAATGTCATATATATATATATATATATATATATTACATTTAATCATAAATATGAAACATCAATCCACTTTTACTTGTACTTTGTCTCCTAAATTTATAATTCATTCTGATTTCACGTCCTTAAGGTATTTTTCATCCAAAACAAAGGTAATCATGATTAAAAAGATATTTTTATATTTGTTACAAATAACTAACTTAATTAATTTCCTTAACTTATCTAAATTAGTTAAGTAGCTCTGATAGCAAATACAAGAGGTAATATCTTTGAAACTATGGGTGGAAGGTATATACTTTTCACGTTTTTCTTTCTTTATAAGTTATTAGTAAGATTGATTTTGATGTTAATAAACATAACATTAAAAAACGAGGCTTGAATCACCACCATTCTCTTACTTAAAATATATATTAATCTCCTTAAAATATATTTTTCAATCATATGTATTGGATTGTTTGAATTATTCTTTAGTGAGAATTACTTACAATAGTATGGATATTTTGGAATGAAATTGATTAATTTTTAATACTATCTCCTGTTTTTAATATAAGACCTCTTTTAACTTTTATTCTGAACCTAAATATAATATCCCAATCCACTTTGTCTATCATATTTATGTATTTTTTTCAAGATAGTCCTTTTAATGATAATAGTTCTAACCACTACACTTAATTAGTAAGAATATTTTAGAAAGGATAACACATATTTATGACAAATAACTAACTTAACTTATTTCTTTAATTTTCTCAAATTAGTTAACTAACTCTTATATTTAGGACCAAAGGAAGTACATTAGGAGTGAAATTCTCCTACAAAATACTTTAAGACTATATAAACGTATATGAAAAAAAAAAGATTTCAAGGTATTAGATGAATATTAACCTTAATTTTTATTGGTTAAAATAGTTTCTAAACATATTTTTGTTGTGCAAATCTACTTTTATCACCAATATTAAATTTCACCCACCATATTTTTCTTTATTGGAAGTAAATATCCTACCTTTGGTCCTTAATATAAATGTCATATATATATATATATATATATATATATTACATTTAATCATAAATATGAAACATCAATCCACTTTTACTTGTACTTTGTCTCCTAAATTTATAATTCATTCTGATTACACGTCCTTAAGGGATTTTTCATCCAAAACAAAGATAATCATGATTAAAAAGATATTTTTATATTTGTTACAAATAACTAACTTAATTAATTTCCTTAACCTATCCAAATTAGTTAAGTAGCTCTGATAGCAAATACAAGAGGTAATATCTTTGAAACTATGGGTGGAAGGTATATACTTTTCACGTTTTTCTTTCGTTATAAGTTATTAGTAAGATTGATTTTGATGTTAATAAACATAAAATTAAAAAACGAGGCTTGAATCACCACCATTCTCTTACTTAAAATATATATTAATCTCCTTAAAATATATTTTTCAATCATATGTATTGGATTGTTTGAATTATTCTTTAGTGAGAATTACTTACAATAGTATGGATATTTTGGAATGAAATTGATTAATTTTTAATACTATCTCCTGTTTTTAATATAAGACCTCTTTTAACTTTTATTTTGAACCTAAATATAATATCCCAATCCACTTTGTCTATCATATTTATGTATTTTTTCAAGATAGTCCTTTTAATGATAATAGTTCTAACCACTACACTTAATTAGTAAGAATATTTTAGAAAGGACAACACATATTTATGACAAATAACTAACTTAACTTATTTCTTTAATTTTCTCAAATTAGTTAACTAACTCTTATATTTAGGACCGAAGGAAGTACATTAGGAGTGAAATTCTCCTACAAAATACTTTAAGACTATATAAACGTATATGAAAAAAAAAAAGATTTCAAGGTATTAGATGAATATTAACCTTAATTTTTATTGGTTAAAATAGTTTCTAAACATATTTTTGTTGTGCAAATCTACTTTTATCACCAATATTAAATTTCACCCACCATATTTTTCTTTATTGGAAGTAAATATCCTACCTTTGGTCCTTAATATAAATGTCATATATATATATATATATATATATATTACATCTAATCATAAATATGAAACATCAATCCACTTTTACTTGTACTTTGTCTCCTAAATTTATAATTCATTCTGATTACACGTCCTTAAGGGATTTTTCATCCAAAACAAAGATAATCATGATTAAAAAGATATTTTTATATTTGTTACAAATAACTAACTTAATTAATTTCCTTAACCTATCCAAATTAGTTAAGTAGCTCTGATAGCAAATACAAGAGGTAATATCTTTGAAACTATGGGTGGAAGGTATATACTTTTCACGTTTTTCTTTCGTTATAAGTTATTAGTAAGATTGATTTTGATGTTAATAAACATAAAATTAAAAAACGAGGCTTGAATCACCACCATTCTCTTACTTAAAATATATATTAATCTCCTTAAAATATATTTTTCAATCATATGTATTGGATTGTTTGAATTATTCTTTAGTGAGAATTACTTACAATAGTATGGATATTTTGAGGGAAAAAATGTTAGACAATGTGGACTAAATTTTTATATTTACGACTAAATTCAACTTCGAAAGTCTGATCCTATTTATAAGCTTCAAATTTAAAGAGAAATGTATTCCATTTTATAAGTTTCAATTTAAGGTTTGTCTTAACATTTAATATATTTTTTCTAATTTTGTCCTTAATTATTCATTATCTCTCCGTTGTGGCATACTCTTATATCATATTTTGTGATACAATCTCTTTCATCCTTTTCCGTATTTATTATAAAAGCATGTTTAAAAATAAAACTATATTTCTCATTTACTTATTGCTTTTAACTAGTTTTGACTAATTATTCATTATTAATGAATTGATTATTTAAAACTCATAATAAGGATATCAGAGAATACTAAGGATAAGAGGTAGTACATGAGCTCTCCTATTGGTTTTGGGAGCATACGTTTAATGCAATCGCCAATTATTCTGGAAATCACCCAATTTAACGGGGAAGCTTTATGGAGGTACAAATTATTGATAAAACTTCAAATCATGATGGTACAGAACGATTGTTACCCGACAATGGACTCTACTCGCTCACATGCACACCGTCCGTTTTTGTGGCTGGGTTCACAGTTGCCTAGTTGCCTTCATCCTTCGCTATCGCCGCAGACTTTGCACATGCGTTCCACAGAACCTTAAAAACATCCACCCACCCTTGGAGCTCTTCCATTCACATCAGAAAAGGCTTCATCTTTAACGAAAATTTTGCATCATGTTTTGCCATGTAAATCTGGCAATTAAGCATTCATGGGTGAGACTTCAGTCCTCGTCATCAATTCAATGGGGCTATTAGTTTTGGATGAAATTGATTAATTTTTAGTATGTTAGGAGTGAAATTTTACTACAAAATACTTTAAGACTATGTAAACATATATGAGAAAAATATTTTAAGATATTAGATGAATATTAATCTTAACTTTTATGGGTTAAAATAGTTTCCAAACATATTTTTGTTGTGCAAATTTACTTTTATTACCAATATTAAACTTCACGGACCATATTTTATTTTATTAGAACTAAATATACTATCTTTGGTCCTTAATATTATGATTAAATAGAAATTAGATTTAATCATAAATATGAAATCCTAATCTACTTTTATTTTCACTTTGCCTCCTAAATTTATAATTCATTTTATAAATTATCCATATTGATTATGTGTATCAAGGGATTTTCCATCCAACACAAGAGTAATCATAATTAAAAAAATACTTTCATATTTGTTACAAATAACTAATTCAACTGACTTTCTTATCTTATCCAAATTAGTTAAATAGCTCTTATAGTCAGTACATGAGGTAATACCTTTAAAAGGGTTAATACAAACTTTGGTACTTAAAATTTACTGTCATTTTGGTTTTGATCTCTAAAGTACCTTTTCATTTAATATATTGCTCTTTATAATCCAATGACAACTTGGATTATTTTGTCCCTTGTCAAATCAAAATTTATGATTTGAAACTTGAGGAACTAAAACTAAAATAAAAACAAACTTAGGGGACCAAAAATTATATTAACCCATTTTAAAACTACAAGCGAAATGCATATACTTTTCACGCTTTCCTTCCTTTAAAGTTATTAGTAACATTGATTTTGATGTTTTTTTTTTTTGGAGCTGAAAACATTGATTCTGATGTTAATAAACATAAGATTAAAAAACGAGGCTTGAATCACGACCATTCTCTCACCCACCATAGGCCAAAAAAATATCTTGTGGGATCACCATGAACGGACAAAGAGGAAGCAGGTGGTGAACGAGGTAGGCAGAAGTAGGAACGAGTCGCACTCGCACGGATGAGCGTGACAATATAAGATTAGGGAAGACAATACTAAATCATAATAAATGCAAATAAATAAATATGCAGAAAATTCCGGTTCGTCCCGTTGACATGTGATGTGAGTTGTTTTCTTTGCCATTATAAAATGAAAACGATTCATTGCTGCGTTTTTCGCGTGTCCCAACTCTTTGGTTTTGAGGAGTCCGAGATTCAAAGATGCAACGTATACGAGTCTGCATTCCCCAAAGGACAACGTTTTGAGGCGTTGGCTTTTTTTTTTTTGTAAAAATAAAATACTATTTTTTGTCTCATTTAAAGTTTTAGAATTAGAATCAAAGGTAGTGTAAAATTATAATATGATCACCATTTACGTGTGACGTTAGGTTGTATTTAGCATCTTGAAATATTTTTTTAACAACGCTTAATATTATAAATTAATTTCTTGCATATTGATTTCTATTAAAAAAAATACTTCAAGATGATGATAGATGTATTAAAAACTAATTTAGGATATTGTTAAGTGTTAGTGTAAATATATTTCCAAATATTGAGTGCACCAAAACTTAGTTTAGAATAGTACTAAATATTATTAAAAAATATTTTAAAATACTACTTTCTCCGTTTCTTATGATAAGATACAAATAACCAGATTACGTTGATAAAAAAACAGTTAAAATTAGTTGAGGATAATTAATGTGTAAAAAGTATAATGTTTTTTCCAACAATGCCCCCATTAATAAGGAGAGAGAGTATGAGAGAGAACAATTAAATTATTAAAAGAAAGAAAAGTAGGAGGGAGAGAGAGTATGAGTTGGAGACAAAATAAATAGGGGTAAAATAGGAAATCAATACAAAAAAATAGAGACAACTTTTAAGTGTTTCTTATATATGGGAACAAGCCATAAGCATCAAATGTCTCTTATAATAAAGAACAGAGGGAGTAGTGTACTAAAAATTAATACCGAAAAAAATGGTTCAGAGTATTGAATGCTTGTATTATAGTTTTACATTATTGTATTTTCACAAAAAGATTAATTAATTAATTAATTAATGCACATCCTCCAAACGCTACTATTTGGAGATGAGCATTCCCTTCTCATCCATTCAATATTTGAATGAGCAGAAAGCAGACTTAATAGCATATACTGTAAAATAAATTCTCTACTGCCTTTTATAAAAATACAAATCATTTAATTACATTGTAAAAAAATTAGTTAAAATTGGTGAAAAAACACAATAAACGTGTAAAAATGTCACAATTTTTTTTTTTAAAAAAGAAAATACTCTTGCTTACAGAGAAAGAGTGAGTAAGTAGATTAATGGAGTAAGAACAGGCCATTTCTAAGATTAACCAATAATTAATGAAAACAAAAATAAAAATATTAAAAAGTTTAAAACAGTGTCTGTTATAAACAAGAACAGACTATTCTTATACATAGAACCGTGAAGGTATATCTTTTCATTTGATTTGTTAGATTACATGTAACATACTGTTTTGCAAACAATATTGATTGATGTTATAGAAAAGACTTCACTTTGACCTTGTGATGTGAGGTCATTGTCTTCTTCTTTTGTTTGGGGATTGTAAAATGAAAGAGATTCATTGCTACGTTTTCCGAGTGTCCCAACTCTTTCAACTTTGAGCAGTCTAGGATTCAAAGATGGCAGGTAGCGTATAGGAGTCTGCTTTCCCCAAACGACATCGTTTTGAGGCGTTAGCCTTTTCCTATTGTGGCTATTGATTTTTATAAAAATAATAGAATAGAGAAAAATGCAAATAAAGACCCCTAATATGTAAAATTATGATTTGAGATCTTAAATTTGGAAAATAACAAATAAGGATCCGATCTTACTTTTACAAATATGAAATCGTGATAAAATATCTAAAATGGCCCCAGCCAAATGACAAGTTGACTATGAAAAATGATAAGTTTACTTTAATGAATGACAATTTCAGTAGACCAAGTCACAACTTGGCTGATAGTATGCTAAATGACAAATTGACTGTGAAAAATGATAATTTCAGTAGACCAGATCACAATTTAACTGAGAGACATTTCAGACATCTCACTCACATTTCATATTTGTAAAAGTGAGACCTAGTTCTCATTTACTATTTTCCACGTTTCGGGTCCCAAATTATAATTTTACATATTAGGGTCTTTATTTACAATTTTCCCAATAGAATGATCTAAAATTATTTTTTCAATGACACTCAAATTATAAATTAATTTTTAGGGCATCCTGATTGCTATTGAAAAAAATACTTTAAGATAGTAAATACATTATAAATTAATTTAAGATACTACTAAGTGTTATTGAAAAAAATATTTTAGAGTGTTTTATGAATCAAAAATTAGTTTAGAATTCTGAGTACTACTAAAAAATATTATAAGATATTAGCTCTACCAAAAATTAATACAAAATGCCATGTGCTCCGGAGATATAATGCTTCAGAACATTGAATGATTGCATTACAAGTTTATATTATTGTATTTTTACAAAGGAAATAAAAAAAAAAATTTAACACACACCCTCTAAACACTTCTCTTCAGGTTGGCATTCCCTTCTCATCGATTCAATGAGAAAGAAAATAGCGTTAATAATATATACTGTAAAATAAATCCTCTACTAATTTTTATAAAAATATGAATAACTTAATTATACTAAAAAATAGTTAAAATTGGTGAAAAACATGATAAACATGTCAAAATGTCACTTTTTTTTTTTTTAAAAATACTCTTATCTACAGAAAAAGAGTGAGCAGGTAGATTAATGGAGTAAGTACAAACAATTTCTAAGACTAATCAATAGTTAATGAAACAGAAATTAAAAAAATATTAAAAGTTTTAAACAGTGTTTATTACAAATAAGAACGAACTATTCTTATGCACGGAACTGCGGAAGGATATCTTTCCATTTGATTTTTTTTTTTTTGTGCCCATCCTTTTCATTTGATTTGTTAGATTATACTACACAACATACTGTTTTACAAAAAATATTCTTACATGTATTACAGAAAATATTTCAGTTTCTTGTGTTTCAACATAATATTAAATTATTTTTTTTGCCAAACTAATTACATCAATATTAAATATCTGCGACCAAAATATTAAACATTAATTTAGTATAGGATAAAATGTATAATGACAGAATTGTATATAAATTTATAAACAGTAAAACTTATTTTTATCTGGTCAATACTACTACTAATTATTTTTATAATATTCGGGAAAATTTGTTTGGTATAATATCATATAATAACCATTCTTCTCTCATCATGTATTTTCTACTCATTTTTAAACTCATTATTCAAAGTAAAACGCTAAAACGTCTTCTGGTCAATGTTTTCATTTTTTTTCTTTTCCTACTAGCAGACGTAATTGACTAATTGAATGATCAATTTGAATTTCAACTCCTCTACAATTGATTAATTTCAGTAGGAATTGATATATATATATATATATATATATATGTATGTATGTGTATTATGGGTTGAGATCATTTCCAAACATATCTTTATTGTGCAAATTTACTCTTATTACAAATATGAAATTTTCACCAAAATATTTTATTAAAGGTAAAATATGCCTTTTAAACTATGAAAGGCCTATATTTTCACATTTTTCTTTCTTCATAAAATAGATAACGCCTTGCAAGATTAACCCCCTCTTTGAACGGATTATATTCTTTATCCATGATTAAAAAAATTTGAATATCAATTATTCACATATTACAGACATCAAAATTATATATCTAGGGTTAACACCCAAAATTCGTCATAAAAATATTCACTCAAGAGCACTAAATACCTAAAATTTTTTTTGATGCAAATTTGTTCAAAAAATTTAAAATAGTAACAATATTGCTTTTAGTATTAAAAAGGTTAATAGTAAACGTCACTATTTTAATTGTTACTGCTAGTTTTTTTTTATAATAGAGGAAAATATGTTGTGATTTTAAATTTTCAGGACAAATATAAATTCAAAACTTTTGAATGTCCAACACTTCTAAATAAAAACTTCTAAATTAATTTGCATAACCTTATATATAATTCTATTTTTTTAGTTAATATGTATATGAAAAAATTAGTTAATATGCTAGGTCTTATAATTTCATTTTATTTTTAATCAAGTTTTTAATTTTTTCAATTGGGTTTTTGTAATTTTTTTAATATGAAGAAAGAAAACAAAACTACAAGCGATACAACACTTTGAAAGCCTCGGGAGATTCCATAGCCCCCGTCGAAAACCTTCATATTCCTCGAGAGCCACATGTTGTGGCGGGCTACAGTGCAAAGCATATTCCGCGGTTCGTACTTCCTTCATAAATAAATGGAGGAATTACAATAAGGTTTTAATAGAAAAAATTTAATTATATTAAAGCTATTGAAAAGTAAATAGTAAGTTTTGACAAATTCAAGAATGGAGAATTACAATAAATTCAGACCGGTCACTTATCATCATGACTTTTTGATAATTAAATTTCTCCTTTGACGCCTCTTGATAATTCTCCTTAAATAATTTTCCAATTTGTCAAGGCAATTACGTTGGTGATGACATTATTGTCTCCCAACACACGCATAGATTTATTTTGCACAAAATTAGTTGGATTACAAACTACATATAATATAGATGCAAGGAGACAGTTGTGAGGATAATAATTTTTTTAAAATTTTTATGTTGATTGTACATGAATTTTTCACTATTTTATTTTTACAAAACCTCTTTATTTTATACTACTTTTGTTCTTAATATAAAAATTTGTTTCACTTTTATTTTGATGCTAAATATAACATTTCAAATCTATTTTATCTCTCATATTTATCCTTCTTTCACAAAGTAATTCTTGTAATAATAGTAGTTTTGGTCAAGACACTTGAAAAACAAGGATATTTAAGGAAAGACAATATCTATTTATTACAAATAACTAACTTAACTAGTTTTCTTAATCCACTCAAATTAGTTAACTAATTTTTATATTAAAGATCAAATATAGTATTTTGTAGCAACTTATATGTCGCTTAATGTACTATCCTAGTTTTTGATTTTGAGGATTAGTGTAGCCTTAAGTTATGTGGAATTAAAGGTTAATATTACCTTCAATCTTAAATATAAGAGCTAGTTGACTAATTTGAATAGATTAAGAAAATGAGTTAAGTTAGTTATTTGTAATAAATAGGTGTTGTTTTTCCTAAAATATCCTTACTAATCAAGTATATGGGTTATAACTACTATTATTAGAAGGATTATCTTGAAAAAAATAGATAAATATTAAAGACAAAGTGGATTGGAGTCTTATATTTAGAATCAAGATAAAAATCAAATGAGATTTTATATTAAGGACCAGAGATAGGTTTTTTTTTTGGTTGATGTTAATTGCTGCAGTGAATGACATAGAAACATAGTGGTCTTTGTGTCATTCCCTGTAACAAAAGGACATGTTTGCGACAACTAACATGCGAATTCTCTTACAAAATAGTTGCAAAACATAGTGCAAAAAATACAAGAAAGCTTTGAGAGTACTTATAGAATAAAGTCCTTCGTATTGGCAATGAAATTCGAACTCATGACATTGAGTTATGAGCTGATTTTTCATCAATTGGATTAAATTTTATTGTCTAATTGCTCTTTTTAACTCCGATAGAGTGTTGGATTGTGTAGTTTAATTTTTTTATGCCATGGCTAACGTTTTAAAACGGCTAAATGTCTTATATTATGAGAAACCAACATTTCACTTTGTCAGAATTAAAATTAATTCTAGTTAACAAATTATGAATATAGAGATGAATGTCAATAATCGGGAAAATTTTAAGTACTTTATTAAAAGAAGTACAAGGACTAGTTAAAACTTATGTGAACTGTTGAGGATTAAGAAATTAATTTTCTGTATTATCCAAATTGGGCCAAGCCCACAAGCATCACTGGTTTACTTAGACAAAAAAGCCCAAGTAGCATCACCGCGAGCAACCCACGGCTGAAGAGTGAAGTCGCCGAATAAGTGCGGAGAGAACGCAGCAGGGAAGAGGAATTTCGGAAAATGGCGAGGGGACACACCGGAGAGTTTTTCAGGAGGAGGGACGAGTGGAGGAAGCATCCTATGCTTTCGAATCAGCTGCGACATGCCACCCCTGGGCTTGGTATCGCCCTCGTGGCATTCGGTGTCTACCTCGTTGGTGAACAAATCTACAATAGGATCAACGCTCCTTCTCACCACTCTCACTCTTCGTCTTCGTCTCATGCTTCTCACTGATCATGGGTCGCATGTAATGCTCCACTTGAAAGGTGGATTCATTCTCGAATTTCATCCCAATGTTTTCTGTTTTCGCGTTCTTTTTCTTGAACAAGATTAAAAAAGAGTAATTTAGTTTTGCTTAAAATTTCCGTGTGATGTTGTAGAATCTTAAGATCTGGGTCGATTATTTCCTGTGGGTTTTGAATTAAAGCTCAAACTACGGAATATATATATATAGATTAACGATGGAAGATTGATTTTTCTACTACCAAATTGATATCATATTGTTAACATTAGTTGCAGATGCATAGGCAGCTTTCAACTTGTCATATAAATATGATCATGTAGAATTATGAAACTTCACAAAATACTGATGAAAACTTCTAGGTATTGCTGAATAACAGAATCAAAATAGAAGAATTCTTTCCTACACTTAAGTAGCACGTACATTCCTTTACGCAACTAGAAACAAGTAATAACTATGGGCCAACAACAATATAAGAGGTAAGAAACAAACATGTCTAGCTCTTGAGAGGTTAGAAACTCTCCAGCTAAAGCTAAATCTTCCTTGCCCTCTTTGATCCTCAAATTTCCCATATATTCACTCAGACCCCTTTATCCATCTCCGCCTCATTCTTTGTGTGACTGGTTCATTTCAACGTCCTTTTTATCCCCTTATTTCTACTGACATTAATGTGTTGCAAATGATAAGCCTTGTGAGGAGAGGAAGAATTTACATTGGATTTCACTGTTAGTTTGAAGGATGAGCTGGATGAGTAACTGAACAGATCCTAGGCTTGGCTTCTTCGTAGTCAGTAATTTTCATAAGCCTTCACTAGCTTTGCCTTAGCAGTGAGAATAAATCTTTCTGCGGACTTACTGTTGGCATCTTGTACAAACTCCCTCCCTTGTGTGAAACCTTCAGGAAATCCAACAACCAACTCTGGTATTTTCTCTAGGCATTCACTCCCTCAGATTACACCTATACAAATTATTCCTGCTCGGACAATATGTTTCCAGAAGATTGTTACCCTGATATTAAAGAAAATCACATCTGTATATTTCTCTCAACTTGGAGTATGTCATCAAGAACATCCAAAGAGACTTCATCTAGGAATTGATAGATACTCTTCCAATACATGGCCTGTGATAAGCTCTGAGAGGTGTCAAAGTCTTGGTATGAAGGCAAACGAGACACATCATTGGATAGTTTCTCAAGCCTGGGGCTTGCATATGCATTTATAGTAGATGAACTAGCTGACATGACTGCAGACGTAGCTCTAACTGTCCTGAACCTGGAAAACTCAGATAGCTGTTCAACAAAAGTTAGGCTTGAATCAAATTGATTGACATGAGTTAATTGAACTGTTTCACATTCCTCACTTAAAGTCCCTTGCTCTAGTGTGTGTGTACGTGCAAAATATTTGGCAACCTTATCTTGCCCAATGCCTCATAATTGCTAGGTTTGGCAATCAACTAACTCTTGAAATTCACCTTAACAACTGCCCTTACACGTAGAATAATACCTGTTTAAATATCTTAGATCCATAAGCCACAAACTAAGTCTCAAACCACATTGTGGTCATAAAAACCTTGAGAAACAGATTTTGAATTCGTATCAGCTGCTTTCATGTGACTATCAGCCTTCAGAAGTTCCTTTTGCGGTGAATGATGTTGAATAAAAAGGGATACCTAGGAAGTAAAATTTTTCAGCTGACTGCTCTCATGATTTTGTGGAAGAAGGAACATCTGCTGTGCCAAGATACTGAACTTGATTCACTGACAGAAACCTGTTACCAGAGGTCGTTCGGAAGAAGATACTTTCTTCTAATAGTTTGGTCAACGTAAGTTGGAAAATGTGTATGGACCCAAATTCTATTACCTGCTCCTATGCCCTTACTTCACGACATTAATTGAAAGACCGGCTGCATGCATAAACACCACTGCCTATGGCTTCCATCAAACACATCACCAAGAGAGTCACAAATGGAGTGATCACTCATGGTATTCATCATCTCCTTTGTTTCATGTCTGGTAAAAGTAACAACCTCAACAATACAATCTGTACTCATATCCTCTATCCTCTGGGTGCTCATCATTTACAGTTCTCTCTTCCTCGCCAAATGCCCCATTCCCACCAAAACTAGTAGTACTTGCTGTCTGATGTTTGAATAGCTTGTTACGTTGTTATTGAAAATAACCTCAATGGAAGCAAGAACAGCATAATTTCTTGTATGTACTTGGTGAATGTGCAGATATTGAGAGAAAAATTAGCTGAGATTAGGATATGTAATCTGGTTGTTCGGTATGATGTTAAACTTATGCTTAGAAATTACTCTTATATGCACACACTACTGTTAAAAATTAAATAATAATTTAGTGCAACCATAGAATGTTAGTCTTGTGGAGCTTTGTATTGATAAAAGGAACATATTTCATAAATGTGCTCTGTCTGCTCTGCAAATTACTATCTTATGTTTGAGTTCTATGGATTACTGACAACTGAATAAGAAGCAATGATTATAACATTATTCTCAGCTTTCTTCTGAAATTTATCTATAATAATTTCTGCAAATTCCTTACAAGTACATTACTCTGCAGGTGGACTGTTGGGGAACTAAGAAATGCAAGTCTCTGGCATCGATTTCCTTTGTTTCACTGTCTAATAATAAGCTTTCCTTTAATATTAAACTTGCAGATTTCAATGTAAAATCTTATGCTGTATTTGGTTTGTCACTAGCCATGGCCACATCCTTTTCATGCATGCATTTTCGTCTTTAGTTTTTGTTGATTGGTCTGCTTGCACTGCTGCAAATGACTCTCTCTCTCTCTCTCTCTCTCTCTCTATATATATATATATATATAAACCAAGGTCCTATAATTTATGACTGAAACTGAAAGAACTGGGCAATAAACTCTAATTTCTATCTATGAAGTGGGGGCCTTGCTTCTTTAACACTCGGAAAGGGAGTTTCATGGGTATGGATCTCCTTAAGGCATGGTTTTGTAGGTGATGACCCTTTACTTTTCAGTAGCCTCTGTGATGGCAATTTTTTTTTTTTTTCAGTAGCCTTGCGAATTAACTGAATATGGTCTTTTTTCCCATATCCTTTTATTGGAGCAACACTAAATGAAGTATGGTACATTTTGCCGTTAAAGTCCCACGAGTAGAAAAGAAGCCAGAGATAAGGGTTCCCCCCCCCCCCCCAAGAAACTAGG
This sequence comes from Neltuma alba, assembly GCF_004799145.2. Classification (NCBI taxonomy): domain Eukaryota; kingdom Viridiplantae; phylum Streptophyta; class Magnoliopsida; order Fabales; family Fabaceae; genus Neltuma; species Neltuma alba. The sequence continues at coordinate 23,700 of NW_021632406.1, read as the reverse complement.
ATCGGTGTGTCTCTTTTACGCCTAGGAAACATTTTTATTTGGAGGCCTCTAAGATCTAGCAAATTTGGCTCAAAAAAATTATGAAGATTGAGGTTGATGAAAGATCTCTGGTTGTTCTGTTATCTGGTTTTGTGAATGTATTTTCATTGCTTAATGAAGTTATCACTTTACATTAAAAAAATTGTGACAAATGTACCGAGGTCTCTTTTTTCCTTATTATAAATCATATGTAAGTTTTTAACCCTATAACACTTATCAAAGGTAAGACTTAAAATTTCGTGTCAGAAAAGTCGTACAATTTTTAAAATTTTACTCTTATTGAATGCACTTGAGCATGGAAACAGGCCAAGTTGGGGCTTGGAGCCTGTAACGCCTGACTTTCCTATTTTCGTTAGTCGAACAAGCTCCCATGTCTCCCTGTAGACTTTGGAAATTTGGTTAGCCGGGCTGGCTTGGTCGGTGTCAGGCGCCATCTTTGATTTAAAAATGCCTGACCTATTTATATAAATAGATTTCTAAGCAGTTTATATATATATATATATATATATAAAGATCGATTATATTAAAATGATAAAGTTACACACCTTAAGTGGATGTCATGTAATCGAGGGAGAAGAAAGGTAACAAAATATCAATTATATCCAAGGAATGGCTAGAAAAAGATTTAAGAAGCGAAGCGAATGAATATTAATTTGTAAAGTGCTACAGAAATTTGAGTGAATTAGAAAACATTGGGAAAATAGTTGTTGTATGCAATAATGTATATATTTTTTGGGTATAAAAGAGGGTCAAGCCCTACTATAAAAACTAAACAACTCAAGATTAAATCCCACGATCTCTTTCTCCACAATCTCCCTAAGAAAAAGAGGACAAACCTCAAAGCGGAGTCTCAGAAATCCCTCTTTTAGCTGAGGCATCAGCGACATTGTTGCACGCTTGAGGAATGTAAACCAGCTTTGCTTCCCCAGAATACTCAGGTATACTTCTAATATGATTCAACATGATGCTACAATTTTGTTGAGGAACTTCTTTTAAAAGATTATTCACTCACCACTTTGCATCGGATTCAATGGTGATCTTCTTGAAACCAAAATCCCAAGCCAACCTCAATCCCTTCAATATATGGTCCATTCTTCAACTTCATTAACAATGCAACTTCCAATGTGAAAAGAGAAACCATCTATCTAGTTCTCACCAGAATCCCTTAAAACTCCCCCCCCCCCAACTTGCCCTTGAAAATTGACGTTCCATAGTCCGTCCACATTAAGGGTATGTTTAGATTGACAGTGGAAAAAGTAGCTTATTTCTAATCTGATTTTTAGAAAAGTAAGGATGCGTTTGGATTGGTATTGGGCAGAACTGACTTCTAATCTAATTGATTTTTGTAACTAAAGTTAGAGTAAAAGTCAGTCAGTATAATGCGATTTATGTTTAGATATGTACTTATAAAAAGTCAATTAAAAAAGTTAAAAATTATTTGAATGATTAAATAAAAAAGTGAGTTCACTTGTAAAATGACTGAAAAAAGCAATTGGAAAAGTTGCTCTGAATTGCGTTGGAAAATAAGTTACTTTTTTCCCATAGCCACAAAAGTCAATTGCACACTTTCCTATATGCTTTTTTCATCCCCAACAGAGATCCAAACGGGGCCTAAGATTGTGTAAAAGTTAAATTGGGTAAAGTGTATTGTGTTTGGATTAGAATTTTAAAAAGTTAGTTCGTAAAAGTGATATTAATAAAAAATCATTTGGATTATGATTGAATAAAAGTAAATTTGTTTATAAAATTTTCAAAATGGGTATGAGTTTTAATAAATAATGAAACATTATTTAAAAAAATGATTTTGCATAATAAATTTTAATTAGTGAATTAAATTTTAAAATTTAGAAAAATCATACAAAATATTTTAAATATTTAAAGTGAAACACAAAAAGGCGGGTGAGAGATTTCGAGTGACAAACACGAAAATTCGCTCCCTTTTACTTTTCCTTGAAATGGCAATAGGTTAATGGCATAGAGAAAAATAAAAAAAGAATGATTTCTGACACACCACCAATGGTTTAGAATAGGCTCCTCCTAGGAGCTTAATTTAAAATGCATAGTTAGGTAGCTCATCAAAGACAAGCCCAATTATATATAAACCCTCCCAAACATGATATGATTTTCCAATCGGGCTTTTGCCCAAAATAAGTGGCTTATGGGCCAATTTAAACCCTGCCAAATAAGCACTAAATTAAACTCATTCTATTAAAGTATCAAAATTCATTGTGTAATTCAACCTTGTCTAACCGCCATCACAAGATCAATAGGTCTCACAAAATTGTTTTCAAATTCCGCCTTATTACGCCATACCCATAATTTCCAGACAATTGCTCCCCGAAGTAAATCCCAGCTCTCTATGTCAACAATCTTCCCATTTTTCTTTAAGTTTAATGAAAACCAATTAGTCAAAGAACGAGAGAAGAAAGAGGAAACATGCCTTGGCTTAATAAAAGCCATCCATATTTGTTTAGCATAGACACAATCCCTTAGGACATGCAGTGTGTTCTCATTCTTTGTACAACAATAGGAGCATTTTGGAGAATATGAAGACCAAATGCTCCTCCAAACTTTAGTAGGAAGCCTGTTATTAAAAGCTCCCTTTAAGAAAACCCCTACCCTCTCAACACCTCCCCACCTCCGAGCCAGCCTGTATGCGGGGTGGTACGTGTCAGCCGGAATTTCTTAAAAGAGAACACAACTTGGGTTAACCATTCTTTTACGTTCGGTTAATCTAATACTACCTCAGATTTTTAATAGAAGAGTTAATTGACTAATTTGAACTGATTAAAAAAATTAGTTAAATTAGTTATTTATAATAAATATGAGTTGTCTGTTTTTTAAAATATCCTTACTAATAAAGTTAATTATTTGTAATAAATATGTGTTGCCTTTTGTTTTAAATATCTTTACTAATAAAGTGTATTAGCTAGAACTACTATTATTACAAAGACTACTTTAAAAAAAATTAGATAAATATGAGAGACAAAATAGATTGAAGTCTTATATTTAAAACTAAAATAAAAATCAAATAAGCTTTTTATATTAAAGACCGGAGATATTATTAATTTGGAAGCCTTGAGACAAGGCGTTTTACAGAATAGTATTAATTTGGAAGCCTAGGGACAAGGCGTTTTACAGAATTGCAAGACCACCTAATGCCCCGGGGGCCGCCCCCCGGGGGGGGACATATATACTGAAACCAACTCTGTTATCAAACCTTGCTTGTGAATATTAATGGTGCTTGGCTTAATATCAATCCAAGCATTATATTTGTATAATTGAAATTTTAAGCAAGGTGGAGGGTCCAACCTTATGAATTAGAAAAATCACATTGGGATATACCTCCCATTGTTGGCAAAAAAAAAAAAACTTTAATTGTACTTATTTGTCATATGATTATATTAAAAAATGGAAAACAATAAATTATATTGAAAAAAATTAGTGGTAATTCTTGCAATAAAAAATTTTAAAAAAATCGTCACATGGATTACCATGAAGCAATTTTTAACATCTTCACATGTAGTCATGGCTTATGGATATTACAGTTTCTTGTATATTTATATCATGAATATGAACGTGTGTGTGTATGGATATGAATGTATGTAAATAGATATATTTTTTTTTCCGTAATTGTAGAAGTTTCAACTTTTATTTTGTGTCCCATTGAAAAGGAGAAAATGGCCTGTGTAATATCATTGCTTCCAAGAAAGGGAGAACTATCAGCAAACACAATCCTATGAAACTCCATCTTACCTTCACTTCAAGAACTTCCTTTTTGGAAAAAAAAAATATAAATAAAAAAGTATTTTCATTGCTTTCCTCCTTCAATTGTATAGTTTTTATTAAGAGTTCAAGTACAATTTTAATAACAAAGTTTATCCTAAAGGTACTGAGTACTATAAAATTTACTTGGATGTAAAAATACACATGAAGTTATCAAAAGGATACATCCGATATCATGTTATTAATGTTTGTTAGTTTACTGTTAGTGGGGCCTACAAAGTTAGTTTTAAGGTTTATTTTTAACAATAAAGTTTACATCAAGTGGCACTAGGTACCATAAAGTTTACTTGGATGCAAAAATATATATGAACTTTTTAAAAAGGGGGAAAATAACCAAATTCATGAACTTCTATAAACGTCAGTTAATCTTATTCTCTTAGATCCTGTCTCATATCATGTTTTCTCTCTACTTATTCCCACTTCTTCTTCTTCTTACTATAATGGACTAATTTGAAAAAAATTAAAGAAGTAAAATAATTACTTAATTATAGCATTCATTATGTGATCTCTCTAAAATATTTAATGCATCATTAGATTATATATTAGTTTATAAGTCAAGCAAATTAATTTAGAGAAAGATGATAAATATAATACTTAAAATTAGTTTATTTAATTTCTTTAATCCTTTTAAGTTAGTTAGTTGTGTCCTATATTAAGGACCAAAGGTAGTATTTGGGTACAAACAATGAATCTGGAATCCTAGAAGGAAGAAATGTTGTCTTGACTAAATATATATAAAAGGCTTAGAGGTTGAGAAAACGGCATAAAAGAGAGAGAATACGTGTATTGACTATGATGAGAAAAAGATGAATAGACTTGAAAGTGAGAATGGATGAAGAGAAAATGTGGCATTTGGTGGGACAAAAAAGAATAAATTTCATAGGTGTTGATGAGAGTTGATGAATTTTATTATTTTTGATGAATTTTATTATTTTTCTCCTTTTAAAAAATTCATGTATATTTTTACACCAAAATAAAATTTATGTTACCCGGAGCCTTTGATGTAACTTTATTATTAAAATTGTACCTTAAAATTAAATTCATAGGTCCCACTAAAGGTAAACTAATGACATTAGCAGCATGGTGCCAACCCCATTTTGATAATTTCATGTATATTTTTATATCCAAATAAATTTTATAATGTCTAATACCTGTTAAGATAAACGTTATTATTAAAATTGCACCATAATTTTTTTTTATTAATCTTTTGTTACATCTCAACGTCTTCCCGTGGAAAAAAGCAAAAAGGCACTTTCCTTTTGTTTTTCCTTTTGATTTGGAGTACATTCATTTATTTAATTTTAATATTTCAATAACATTTTGTCCTAATATTAAACACGAATTATCTAAATCTAATATGAACAATCCAATTTTTTTTAACAAAAAAGATTGAAAGTGCACAGATTCCATGCAAAAAAAAAATGTTGTACCAGTACTATTGAAAATATAAAGAAACATTTATAAAAATTTAAGTTTAAAATTATACTTAAATTTTAGGGGAAATCACAAATAAAGACCCTCGAATTAGCAAAATCACTCTATGGTCACCTGAATATGCTAAATTACTATGAGGGACCTCGTCTCAAATTATAATTATGAAATCATGGTCAAATTACCAAAATACCCCTCTTTATTTTTTTTTTAAAGAAAGCTACTGCCTCACCGGAATCCGGCCACCGGCGCCGGAGCTCCGGCGGCCGCTTCCGGCCACTGTCGGCGACCGGACGCCGGGGTCCGGCCGCCGGAGCTCTGGCACCGGCGGCCGCTTCCGGCGGTCTTCCTTTGTTTTTTTTTTTGAAACTGTTTTTTTTTTAATTGGGGGGAAGTGAGGTTGGGGGGATTTGATCCCCCAACCTAATGCTTCCCAAAATAAGGAATGACCATTGAGCCAACAAATTTTTGTTAACATTATGATGCAAAAAAAGATATAAGTTAACTCATTTACTCTTGTTCCAGGTGATAACAACAATACATTTGGAAATAACAAGTTCTGATTGTAAAATAACACGTTTGGAATAAAAATTTAACAATATGTTTTTTATAACAATAAATTTTGTTGCAGGTAATAACAACAATACATTTAAAAATAACAAGTTCTGATTATAAAATAACAAGTTTGGGATTAAAATTTAATAACACGTTTTTTTATAACAATACACTTTGTTTCAAGTGATAACAACAATACATTTAAAAATAACAAGTTCTGATTATAAGATAATAAGTCTAGGATTAAAATTTAACAACACGTTTTTTTATAACAATTAATTATTTTATACTTTTAAAAAATAAATTATTTATAACTTATAAAAATATTTTTAATATATTTATTTCTCTAAAAAAATACTTTTTAATCTGTATATCTATGTAACTCATTATAAATCAAACTACTTCTTATAAATTATAAAGTATTTATAATAAGGCATTTTTGATTTATTAATCATAGTATAAATTTTATATTATTTCATTCTTTAAATATTAAAAATATTTTTTATATTTAAAGAATAAAATAGTATTTTTAATTATAAATTAGAGATAAATTTCATTTATAAATTTAAGCAGTCAAAAAGTATTTTTAATCCACAATAAATTGTACTATTTATAATTTATAAGAAGTAGTTTGATTTATAATAAGTTGTATAGATATATAGATTAAAAATTTTTTAAAAAAAATTAAAAAAGTGTGTTGCCATTTTCTCTAAATTTTATTTATAAATTTGAACAATAAAAAAGTATTTTTAATCTATAAAAAATTATACTTCAAGTTCTGATTATAAATTGGAGATAAAAATTATTTTTTTAGCAAATTAAATAGATTACAAGTACTTTTTATAAGTTATAAATAATTTATTTTCCAAAAGTATAAAATAATTAATTGTTATAAAAAAAAGGTGCTGTTGAATTTTAATTCCAAACTTGTTATTTTATAATCAGAACTTGTTATTTCCAAATGTATTGTTGTTATCACTTGAAACAAAGTGTGTTGTTATAAAAAAAACATGTTAAATTTTAATCCCAGACTTATTATCTTATAATCAGAACTTGTTATTTTTAAATATATTATTGTTATCACTTGAAATAAAGTGTGTTGTTATAAAAAAAAACGTGTTGTTAAATTTTAATCCCAAACTTATTATTTTATAATCAGAACTTGTTATTTTTAAATGTATTGTTGTTATTGCCTGCAACAAAATTTATTGTTATAAAAAAAACATATTGTTAAATTTTTATTCCAGACGTGTTATTTTACAATCAGAACTTGTGATTTTCAAATGTATTGTTGTTATCACCTAGAACAAGAGTAAATGAGTTAACTTATTTTTTTTTTTGCATCATAATGTTAACAAAAATTTGTTGGCTCAATGGTTATTCCTTATTTTGGGAAGCATTAGGTTGGGGGATCAAATCCCCCCAACCTCACTTCCCCCCAATTTAAAAAAAAAAAAAACCAAAGGAAGACTGCCGGAAGCGGCCGCCGGCGCCCCGGACTCTGGCGTCCTGCCGCCGACAGTGGCCGGAAGTGGCCACCGGAGCTCCGGCGCCGGTGGCCGGATTCCGGTGAGGTAGTGGCTTTCTTTAAAAAAAAAAAAAATTAAAGAGGGGTATTTTGGTAATTTGGCCATGATTTCATAATTATAATTTGAGACCGGGTCCCTCATAGTAATTTAGCATATTCAGGTGACCATAGAGTGATTTTGCTAATTCGAGGGTCTTTATTTGTGATTTCCCCTAAATTTTATGAACTCAACTAGAAACTTTCAGACCAAAAAATTCAATTATAACACTTTTCAAAATCAATCTCTTATATACATATTATATTAATAAAATCTATGACAAATCCCATGAAATAATGCAACTTGTCATATGAAATTCCCCCATCCCTCTGATGCAAAAGAATTTAATATAGTCACTTTATGGAAAACAATGATGAATCATCCCCTTTCGAGTAAATCTCACGATCAGCAGCTTTTTAATTAACTAATTAGTATTGGCCCACACGCTGAGAGGCTTTAAATCCATTGCGGGCCCATGGGAATTTCAACTTCTCCAAAAAGCTGGACATGTTTATTAGCCCAAAATATTTTAGGCGCCGCCTTCAATTGCTTCCCACCTTAGCAAGCAACCATACTGATTTTATTTCTTAGCACTTTAATTTTATATACAGCACTAATTTTTTTTAGTACATTCAACGTCTTAATTTTTTTTTTATACACTCAGCCTGACGCAGCTTTACATTTTTCTTTATATAAAAATACTACCTTTAGTTCTCAATATAAAAGTTGGTTTACTAGTAAGTAGATTAAAAAATTAATTAAGTTAGTTATTTGTAATGAATATTATTTTTTAAAAATATTTTTATTAATCATGCGTATTAACTAGAATTACTATTTAATGAAACATTTAACGTGTATAACTACTACAAAAATTGTCTCATAAAAAATAGATAAATACGATAGATAAACCATATTGGGGTCTTATATTTTTTTAGGTAAAAAAAATCTTATATTTAGAATTAAATTAATTGTCAAATTAACTTTTATATAAAAAACGGAAGGTAGTAATAATTTTAAATTTTGAAAAGTATTAATATTTATTTTACTTATATATTTAATTGTTCTGTTTTGCTCCACGTTTCATTCAACTAAAAATGTGTCACAATCACGCCCCTCCTGGATTCGGGAAGCCGTCGGCCACTCCTTGAATCACATGTATTTGTATTAATGATTAAAATAATGTGCCTTTGATTATGATAGTACTATATGATGTTACTGAATATTACAAAATTGTGCTCCGTCTGGTAGCAGGGAATTGGGAGGAGCTGAGAAAGCAGAATTTGGATATTTGTTTGTTTGGCAGTTCGAAAGTCAGGTCCATGGAAATCCCATTCCATCGGAGTGGCTGGCACTTGCGAGTGGTTGGTTGCTTTTCACCCCATCATGGGAACTGGATCACTTTATTTAGACAATTATACCCTTGATAGTTTAACATATTGCCAACTTTGTCCTTTTTATTATATGCCCCGCCCCGTCTTCTCCTTCAACCTCAGCGTCAGCAAGCCTTCTCCGGCGGCCATACCAGCACAGCCTTTCCCTGGTCCGTCGTCCTCATCACTTCTGCTCCGTCGCGATAAGCTGTTACAGGTCTTCAGCATCTTCCTCAAATCGTGTCCTCCAGTGGCGACGATTAGCTACGTATTTTCGTGAGCAGTAGCACCATCACCCAACAAAGTTTCAATCTGACTTGTACGATTTTTTTGGGTTTTTTTTAAAATCTGTTTATCACAACTTTATGATTTCTGGGATCTGCAAAACTGATGACCATAAATGATGAATCTAGGTTCCCATGATTTCCAGTTTTCGATTTGTTTTCACAATTCTTGTGTTCATGCTTTTTCTTTTTCTTTTTTTTGGCCCTTAAATATGGTTCATGCTCTTTAATGATTTTGGGGGTGCTCGTGCTTGATTCCTGTTTTGAGTTTTTGACGGTGCTCGTGCTTTTCATGATTTTTTTTTGTCAAATGTTTCTCTGCCTTCGATGGTTAATTCCTAAGTATATATTCCTCCGGTTTTTAATAAAAGACTCATTTAACTAATTTGATTAGATTAAAGAAATTAGGTAAGTTAGTTAATTATAAAAAAGTGACAAATTTTTTCTAAAACACCATAATCATCTTTCTTAATATCCCTTCTTCCTCTTCTACTTGATTATAGTTGAGGGAGTATTTGTAAGGGTAATTTAGATAAAATTGATAAATATGATAAATGGGTCTTATATTTAGGATCAAAACCAACTCAAAAATTGGATCTTATATTAAGGATCGGAGGAGTACTAGTTCAGACTTACTTAACTAATTTAACACATTAAAAAAATTAATTAAATTAGTTACTTATTAAAACTATGTGTTGGTTTTTTAAGATATCCTCTCAAATTATTTGGATTGAAATTGGTTAAACTAATTATTTATTAAAAATATGTATTGGTTTTTTTAAAATACTTTTTCAAACTACTTGAATTAAAACTACCATTTAATGCCAACTCTCTTAATATATACAGTCAACAGAATTAGTTTAAATAAATAAAAGAGATAAAATAAATCGATATATTATATTTACAAGCAGATTTAATCCCTTACTAGATCTTACTAAATTAAGGACCAGTATCTGGTATTGTGGGGTGGGTCATATATAAGAAAATAAGTCAATATTCCACTATGAAGCAACAACCCAGGGTTTGCCACTAATTTGTGGTCAATAGCAAATGCCACGCAGCATTGGCCACTAGAAGTGATGATATAAAGAGGGGCAAGTCTTCCCAATGTTCTGCCATTAAAAATGCTTTAATAAATTATTATGTCTTTTGAATACTTAAACCTCCCAGAATGGTATGCGTCAAGAATTAATGCCAATTTTTAAAAATTTTCATAACACAGGAATTTTTTATTGGGAATTTTTTTTTTTACCAGAATTTTATTGGGAATTCACGCCTGCAACTTTATACTGTCTTGAATCCTAAATATAAGATTTGTAGTTACAATAAATATTAGATCTTAAATGGATGGTTGTTATAGCCCAAAAAATATGGTCAATTTCATATCATTATGATGACAGTGCTTCTTTAGCAAAGCCATATGCAAAATGAAGGATATGGGCCATTCATCCTAGTTTAGAGACGTTTTTTTAGAAGTGCTATGAATAGTAAAATAAATTATTCAAATATTACATGATAAAAAATATTTACTCATATGCTGTATTTTTTTGAAACTCATTCAAGCTGTGAAAACATCTATCTTTTTAAACAAAAAATAAAAAAGCGAAACTCTTTCACTCTTTGAAGAAGTTTAAGATCCTACTTTTTTTTTTTTTAAACTTTTGACAAAAATTACAACCAAATACTCCATTTGACCAATTCTCTCCCTTTTTAAAAGGACAAAAGGTGAAAAAAGTATTAATTTAATGTATTTATTGATTTGCAGTGACTAATATATAATAATAGAGTGACTAATATATAATAATAGAGTAGTATAGTATATATATAAAAATCATTCAAAGGCAAGCACAAGCTTGAAGTTTTGAAGCTAGGATACAATTGACATTTTCATCAAAATGCTATCAATTGTGGAACAAATTACCCTAATGCTACGTGGTAAAAAGTATTTATCCATATGGTACACTTCTTAGAACTTGTTCAAGTTGTGAACAAGTTTCAGCCTAACATCTGTTTCTTTTAAATAAATAAAAAAAAATTCAACATCCTAATTTTTAATTTGGCAAAAATTACAGCCAACTACCCCATTTCATCAATTCGCTGCTTCAGTCCTATTGAATTTTGGGAAAAATTACAATCAATTACTTCTCATTTTCTCTCCTATGTTTCCATCTAGATAGATGGGATATGAATAGATTTTGTATAAAAAAAGTACTTTTTAATTCTATACATAAATTAGGAAAAATATATAAATAACAGTGCCGTCTACATCAACACCCATATCACCCAATTGAATCATATTCTATTGCTAATGGTTAGTCGTAGTCATGATCTTCGTTAAGCTTTACAACGTAAGGATCAATTAGAAAATGATATCACTTTGGTGCGTGCCAATAAAATGTTTGTTACAGAGATAAGCCAATGAGATTTGGGGACAATTTTATGAGAGAAGTTGTATCTTTTCTGCGCTATTCATGATAATATTGATACTCTACGACTCCTCTTTATATTTTTGGAAAAGGTATTTATCGCTCAAATACAAATATGGTGCAATATGATTCATTTGCATGGAAATGAATTTCATTAAGATGAAAACTAATAATTTTCTTCTATTTGGTTGCTTATAAAATAAAAAAAATATTTCTCTTGCAAATTGTTTGATTGCTTGTGATGGGAAAACAAAGATATATTGCACAGTTAATTTCGGTGTTTATCCGAGTTCGAATTCTAGAAAATACACTTCTTTAGAAGACTTCAATTTTAATATTCTCGACCTGACAGAGATTAATCTCAAACTCAAAATGACTTAAAAATATTCTGAGTTATACCAAAAATTTCGGTGCCTATCACATTAATGAGATCTCTACTACTAGTATTTACATACAATTTTAACAGATGATATTTAAAATTTTCAATTGATATTTTATGTACAAAAATTATTTTTTTAAAAAAATGAAAGTTAGGAGATAATTTTTATTTTATATTTTGCAGATATTAAAATATTTCAAAATATTCATATAAAATATTTAAAAGAGCAACATTAAAATAAAAAGACTTTGATCCATCAATAAGCAAAACATTCATATACGATCTTTTAGTCCTATTTATATGACACTTTTAGCATGTTTTCCACAAGGTAAAATTTTTTTTGAACTGCATTAACTCTCTTAAAATTAGAGTAAAAAAAAACTGGATCGGACCAGCCGATTCAATAAAAAAACCGATGAACCAGTTAGTGGTCTGGTTCATAGATTAAACCGGTGACCAATTCAAATTGAATTGAATTGGTGAAAATCGGTGTGGACCGGTAATGAACCAGTTTAAATAATTATATTAATATTTATCTTATTTTTTTCTCATTTAGCTCTTAATATCTCAGTCATTAGAGATTTAAATGAATTTTAATGATGATATTTGTATCAATGACTATTAATTTTAATTATCAAGAAATTATAAAGATCAAAATTCTCAATATTGTTGTACTTTATTATTATTGCAATCAAACTATTATTGTATTTCTTTATATTTTGTTATTAGTAATTATTAGTATTATTATATTTTGTTATTTTCAATCAAATTATATTATTTTAATATGATCGGTTTGATTCTAAGTTGATCCCAATTCGACCCACTAATCCTTGAACCACCGTTTCAACATGTTTAGTGTCCAGTCCTTTTTTTTTTTGTTCCTTGCTTAAAATATAAAATCTTTTCAACATTACCCCTATTTAATATGCATACTTTTTTAAAAAAAAATATTTATACTATAACAAATGAATGATAAAATAGTACATTTATGTTAAAAATTTAGGAGAGAATTGCAATAAAGTTCTAAGTAAAGAACATAATTATTAAAAGGTTCTAGTGACAACATATCAGCTTGCAACGACAACTTTCAAAGTAATAAATGACAACTGCTCATTTGTTATTAAAACTTATTAGTAATTATTTTTTTTAGAAATCTTACTGTAATTCTCCTAAAATTTAACGAGATGACTTATAAATAAGATTAAAAAAACTTTTTTTCTATCTTATAAATATGATTAAAGAGTATAATCCAATAAAACAGATTTAGTAAAAGATAAATACTTAAATATGACGAACTGTTTTTTTTTTTAAAACTTATAACAACACCATCATTTTGAATTTTTTTCCCAAACTCCCCTTTTTTCGAGTTGCGTGCCAATGTGGATGTTTGAAAAGAATTTAGGGTTAAGGTGCACCCAACACCCCCAAGTATTTTGCTAGGTGCATCCAGTGGCCTAAAGTAATTTATGGTGCAATTTTGCCCTCAAAGTAATTAAAATGGTGCACCGGTATCCCATGCTAACAGATCTGTTACTTTGATCGTTAAATTGATGAGTCACCATAAGTTTGACCAAAATAATCTGACCTAGCATGTTTAATAAGCAGGTGATGTGGAATTTTTTCGGGGTTAAGGTGCATCCAGCACCCCCAAGTATTTTTCCAGGTACACCCAATGGCCTAAAGTAATTTATGGTGCAATTTTGCCCTCAAAGTAATTAAAATGGTGCACCGGTATCCTATGCTAAAAGATCTGTTACTTTGACTGTGAAATTGATGAGTCAGCACAAGTTTGACCAAAATAATCTAACCTGGCATGTCTAATAAGCAGGTGACATGGCTTTTTTTATTAATTCCATTGTTTTGTCTGAATATTACTCATCTGGTCCTATTTATAAGGGACTTCCAGCATGTTTTACATAGACCAAGGAAAACCTTAAATTTCATTAACTCTCATTTAAATTTTAATAACTTTTCAACTTTATCCTTATTTAATATACATTATACCTCATATAAACAAAGTCAATACAATAATAAATGAGGGGTAAATTTGTACATCCATATAAAAAATTTCTCTCAGTGCCTTATAAATAGGACCAAAAAATATCTTCTCTCTCTACCCTATAAATAGGACCAGAGGAGTATCTCTGAAAAAATTTCTTACTTTGAAAAAAATTCCAAGAGCTGAAGAGAGCATTTACTTAACAAAGAAAACAAAGCAGTGGCAAACGAAAAAAATTCCATATCACCTGCTTATTAGACATGCCAAGGTCAGATTATTTTGGTCAAACTTGTGCTGACTCATTAATTTTACAGTCAAAGTAACAGATCTGTTAGCATAGGATACCGGTGCACCATTTTAATTACTTTGAGGGCAAAATTGCACCATAAATTACTTTAGGCCACTGGGTGCACCTGGAAAAATACTTAGGGATGCTGGATGCACCTTAACCCCGAAAAAATTCCACATCACCTACTTATTAGACATGCCAGGTCAGATTATTTTAGTCAAACTTGTGCTGACTCATCAATTTAACGGTCAAAGTAACAGACCTGTTAGCATGGGATAGCAGTGCACCATTTTAATTACTTTGAGGGTAAAATTGCACCATAAATTACTTTAGACTACTGGGTACACCTGACAAAATACTTGGCGGGTGCTAGATGCACCTTAACCCAAGAATTTATAAAAAATGTATAGAAAATAGAAGCAAATAGAGTCCTCTTCTCTGCTGGTCAAAAAAAAAAAAGAAAAAGAAAAAAGAATCGTCTTCTCCCCCGAGAAGCGTATATATGACCAATGAAGGAATGACTCCATGACTGACTAGCGTCTTCTCTGACCAAGTCTGTTTAAAGTGCTCCCAATTTCTCTCTCTGCAGTGACCGTCAACGGCAATGGCAGCGAATGGCGTCGTCTACGGCTCGGTGGAGGAGTTCCTGAAGCAGTGCGAGCAGTCCGGCGATGCCGCATACGGTGCATTCCGGTCGGTGCTGTCTCGCCTGGAAGATCCGACTACCCGTTCCCAAGCGCGGATCTTCCTTTCGGACCTGCAGAAGCGTTTTCCCACCAAGGAAGCCTGCGATCACTGCTTTAAGACCTACCATTTCCGGATCGAAGACATTTTCTTGGACCAATACGAGGGTATTGTCATTGCTGCTTACTGAGTCTCCTTGTTCATTTTGCATATGGTTTTATCCCTTTAAGTTGACCTGTTTGGTTGGTGGGAAATCGAGTATGACTGGGAATGGAAATCTGTGGGCGGTGATATGAAAACTTTGCGCCAAGTAAATAATGTCTAGTTTACAGAAAGCTATAGGGAAAGCTCAATGTAGTGCGCTTCTTTTTCACTTTTCCTTTTTTTGGAAGATAACATCTGGCATCAGTTAATATCTGGTACTTTCTTAGCATGAAATCAGGGTCGCATGCAATTCCATTACGTGTTGTTTTCTGCAGTATATCCATCCCCCCCACCTCCCGGGGGGAAACACAAAATGAAGCGCTGTAACTGACAGGGATCATATGAAGGACCGGGCCGATTGGTTTTGTACACTAACAACGAAAGAAGATAAACCTGGGGATCGGATGGATTTTTTCTTCTTTTTTATTTCATATTTTTACCAACAGAGTGACAAGTAAATTATCCTTGTTCGAATACATGACATCATGGATAGCGTTTATAGTCCACCGATTTCTTCTTAGCTCTGTCACTTAGCGTTGGATTTTTGTGGATTGGCTCTGTGGTTTATAGTTACAATAGACAATCGTAGAATCTTTTTTCCCCAAAGACAATAGTAGAATTATATCTGAATTTACTGTTTCAACCCAAACGAATAAAACCTTAAATAGGCGGGAGAAACCTGAGGCTGAAATGCGTTCAAGTGCCGCCTTTTGTTCCAGAGGAGTTTCATTATGTTCCATTGCATAGAAAACAAGATTTTTGCCCCATATATTTTGTCAATGCAAAATGATTTCGATATTAAACAGTTTAATGCTGTTTCTCTTCGCGTTTTGCTTGAGTAACAGAGCCTCCTTTAACGGAGTTAATTATTTCCAACTCTCAGGAATAACAGATGTTCTAAGTAATTAATTTCAGTGCCTTACTTTGGCAGTGAATGAGACTGTACCAACGATTGTTCCAGCATAATGCTGGGCTTTTCTTCCTCTATGATTAATATTATTAACTCATCTTATGATGCTTTAAAGTATTTACTCTAGACTTTTACTCAAAATATTTACTCTAAACTTACTTTTCCTTTGTACTCTTAGTTTACTGGAATTTTAACATTGTTTATATGATATGCTTCTTGCAGCTAATTCTTCTGTGAAAAATGTGGCAAGTCTATGATTGATGTGTTTTGGATATAGAGTCTACACATGTCGTAACTCTTGAGAAGTGTTCTTCTGACTTCCTCCATATCTCTTATCAAATGCAGGATACCAAGGGAGGAAAAAATTGACAATGATGGTGATCCCTAGCATTTTTGTCCCAGAAGACTGGTCCTTTACTTTTTATGAGGGAATTAATAGACACCCAGACTCCATTTTCAAGGACAGGACTATTGCTGAGTTAGGTTGTGGAAATGGTTGGATATCTATTGCCATAGCCGAGAAGTGGCTGCCTATGAAAGTTAGCTTTTTTTTATTTTAATTTCAGTGCTTTCATGTTTCATTATTTTGATAGATGCTGTCATAATAATTTTGTTATTTGCAGCTGCTAACTTGTATACAACTAATGTCTTCAGGTTTACGGCCTTGATATCAATCCTAGAGCAGTAAAGATTTCTTGGATAAACTTGTATTTAAACGCTTTAGATGAAAAGGGCCAGCCTGTCTATGATGAGGAGAAGAAAACCTTGCTGGATAGGGTAGAGTTTCATGAATCTGATCTTCTGTCATATTGCAGAGAGCATGAAATTCAACTTGAGAGAATTGTGGGCTGCATACCTCAGGTATTCCAAGAACCATCTTATATAGGACATTATCTGGGTTTTTATGGAGGATATAATTTTGTTATAGTATTCCCTGTGCAAGTTTATCCAGGCCTCTCTTTTGGGGCCATGTGACTACGGGACTGTCAAGATTCTATGACCATGAGCTCCTTCTAAAGGCTTCCTTTGATATTTATGTAGGACACTGGAGTTGGAGGTTCTCATATGGATACTATTAAGTGGATGCTTTTTGCTTGAGTTGAATTAAATGTTTGATTTTATGTTTTTCATTTTATATTCTGATTCTTTGAATGGTGCTGATTTGGAAATAATAACTTGATAATTTGATTAATGAAAGTTGCTATTCAGGTGCAGGTCCCTTCTTTCTTTTGTTTATGCCATGTAATTCATAGCTGTATCCTGTGGTTTCTTGTCCATTCTTTTGTTTATTATTTGGAGAATTATTGATTTTGGTGTTTGTTTTGTGCATTAAACTTTTGGCAAGTTCCTCACATTTTTTAGTAATAATATTGAGTCTTGTACTATTGAAAAAATTACTGCTATGAAAAGTACTTTCTAAGTAATCTCTATCAAGAAACAAAACAGTTTAGTTAGTTTCTGTTCTCTTTATCAATTTCTGTTAGCAAAAGCAGTCTTTGGTTATTGGAAAAACGCCAAACACCAGTGAAAGTCCCATGAAGTGAGTTTTTCCCTTTCCTTATCTTAAAATTAAAAGTTTTTTTTTATTGTCACATCACTGTGGTCACATAATCCACAACTTATAAAGCCAAATAAACAAACCGCAAATTATATGATCTGTTCCCATAAAAAATGCTATGCTTTTATTATGCATGCCATATTTCTGGCTTCAGAGAAGCACAAGTCTCAACTTTCGGCCTTATTCTCTTGACTTAGTTGATCTCAGAACCTTGGAGGAATTTGCTTCTCTAACAACCTTAGGAGTTAGGACTTGATGAATTTTGTTTATTCGGAGGTGTTTTGGGAAAAATCTCTTAATCTTTTTTCAAGATATTAATTATGCTTGTGGGGATTCATGCAGATTCTTAATCCCAACCCAGATGCAATGTCTAAGATTATTACTGAAAATGCAAGTGAGGAATTCCTTTATTCCTTGAGCAATTATTGTGCGCTTCAGGTAAGAAATTTCCTGTATTATTATTACTTTAATTTGGTGAATCCCTGGTATTGTTTTATTGGTTGTCTATAATGTATTTAGCTTTTATGTTTCGCTTCTTTAAATGCCAAATACGTAACTGTTAATCTTTGACATGCTTGTATAAAGTTTCATTAGCTCTACTTTTCTGATATTTTTCCAAAAGCTCATGGTTTTGTGTCCAGCTTAAATTTTACTTGCTTAGTATTCTCATTCAATAATTTTCATTCCATATTCACCAAGTTTGAAAGATATCAACCTGTAGAAATATTTCTGATTAATATGCTGGCGAATTAATTATAACTGTACAGCACCATTCTCATTTTTTTTTTAATCCATCTAGGGTTTTGTTGAGGATCAGTTTGGCTTAGGGTTAATTGCTAGGGCGGTTGAAGAGGGAATAGCAGTAATCAAACCAAATGGAATCATGATATTTAACATGGGAGGTCGCCCAGGTCAAGGTGTTTGCAAACGATTGTTTGAACGTCGGGGTTTCCGCGTCACAAAACTTTGGCAGACTAAAATTCTTCAGGCAAGCAAATATCTCCTTGACTTGATATCATTTATTCAGTGGAAGAGGCCTTATTATTGTGTTGGTACAGGCTGCAGACACAGATATTAGTGCCTTAGTTGAGATTGAGAAGAACAGTCCACACCGTTTTGAGTTCTTTATGGGACTTTCTGGTGATCAGTCAATTTGTGCAAGGACAGCATGGGCATATGGAAAGGCTGGTGGCAGCATTTCTCATGCTCTATCAGTTTACAGCTGTCAACTTCGTCACCCTAGTCAGGTGTGTACTTCACTAAAGCCTCTGAATTACAAAAAGCATATCTATTTTCCTTATATAGGAGGAAATTAAAGTGTGATGCATTCTTACACTGACAGGTTAAGGTTATTTTTGAATTTCTTAAAAATGGATTCAAAGAGATCAGCAGTTCTTTAGATTTGTCCTTTGATGATGATTCAGTTGCGGATGAGAAAATTCCTTTCCTTGCTTATCTTGCAAGAATCTTAAGAGAGAATTCGTATTTTCCTTATGAGCCACCATCTGGATCCAAAGGATTTCGCAGTCTTGTTGCAGGATTTATGAAAAAGTATCACCATGTTCCAGTGACTGCCAATGTAAGAGTGACATTGTGCTTCTTCATTATTTAGCATGCTGCTTTCATTATTTAGCCATGCTGCAGAATACGCACATATGCATAACACATAAGATGATGTCTCATCAACTCTGTTCTATGCTATCATTCATTTCCTGGCTGCTACTATTTTTTGCCATGAATGTTTTTATTGGCATATTATGATGTAAATAAAAATGAGAATCCTATTAGGTGCCACTCTGTCCCTTTATCAGTCTTTTCTGATTCCATACTTTCACTTATATACTTGCCTTATATGGTGGCATTAATCATGCACGGATGATTATATGAAACACAGCAAGCAGGTTGCTGCTTTTCAGCTGATAAAAGCGTCAAATTGGAAGGATCTTCTTTTAAAGAAGTTAGAATTAGAATAGAATTCATGTGCTGTTTGATGTTTTTGTGCTATCTTGTAGTAGTTGAGTTGTGTTGGATAAGGCGAGCAAACAACTGTCATTAGAATTCACAGGAAACCAGCAAATTGGAAACGAAGACCAAGAGATGAGACCAAAGGTTTGAGAGTGTCCAATAAGGAGGTGGGCCTACCTATCTACCTCTGACCAACCCTTTTAGTGAAAACATGGGAATCGTTACAAATATTAGCTGGAAATAAGGACCAAATAAATTTGGAAAAAAACTAGGGAGTCGAATGCTATTACTCAAGCTGGACTTAATTTTTGGGAAATAGATTTGGAATGCTAGGAAAGCTAGTTATAAGCCGTGTATGGTAAATGTTTACTTCGCATCTTGGGGAGGAGTGTTCAAGATGACAAGAAAAAGTTGTGCAGCATAGAACATGTTATTAGAAATTTTGTAATATTTGTTTTTTGGTGGCTAGCACAAGTTCTTACTAGTACACTCACTCCTAAAGCTTTTTTTTTTTTTTTCCCTGGTTCTCATCTTTATCTATTAGTTTGTCAAGTTGTTAGATTTTTATCTTTACTTTCTAGTAACACTATTTCTGTCAGATGATTTAATTTTTATAGTATTCTAACTCTTCTATTCATTTTGTTCTAGAAGACTCTGTCTTGTTGGCTTGTATTCTCATGCGATGAAAATCTTATTATTAGATTATTACATATTAAATGGGTTAAAGTTTGTGGATATTCATAGGAATTAAAATTTGTACCTTCTTTGTCTCATGAGTGCAAATACTTCCTACTATGATGTATTGAAAATAAAATGTAAATTCTCTGCAGTCCTTTATACTGTTTTTGTTGATGGCATGTTACATTTTCCCCACTTGAGCTACCTGGCTCACGTTTGGAAAATGTCCTGTAGCACCTGATATTGACTTTTTCCTTGCAAATCTTTTTATAGAATGTGATCATCTGCCCTTCAAGGACTGTAGCAATTGAGAATGCTCTTCGCTTGTGCTCACCTCATCTTGCAATTGTTGATGAACACCTGACTCGACACCTGCCCAGGCAGTGGTTAACATCTTTGGCAGTTGAGGTATGCAGTTTCCATGACATGCTTTTTGGTGTTTCATGTTGTTCAAAGTGTCATAAGCAACTGCAACCATAACTTCTATTTTCTAGTAGCAGATTCCTTTAAGAACAGCTTCTTGCTTCATATAGCTGGGAGCCTGGCACATCTTTGTCCTTGAACTTTAAATTTCTGCAGGAATCGAATTGATTCTGACTGAATTCTTTTGCCACTTGCTGAAATCTCTTAGAACTTTTAAGGGTGAAAGTAAACCAGTTTGGATAGTTTATGTCATCAGAGCATAAGCAGCTCCAAAAAAAAAAAAACTCTTTTGCATGGGAAAAATATATTTAGCTGCCTTATGATGCTAATGTGTTAGTTGCTGACCAAAATCTACAAGATACATCAGAAAGTGCTTTCAAGATTTTGAGCAGTGGAATAAAACTGCCAGACACTGAGAGTTGTGCATCACTTACTTTCCGTGGGAGGATGAGATTAGTGAGATCTAGCGCAACGATGATGAACTCCCTGTCATTCTGGGGTATCCTTACCCTATCATATCAGGATGAGATTATTTCTCTGGCGGTTTTAAATAAGGGATTCTGTTGTAATATGGAGCTGTTGGATATAAAATCCATTTTCCTGGAAATTTACAAATTTACTAATATTTTGCAAAGCCGATGGGCTTCTGATATCACCAATTTACGAGAATTTTCTGTATGACCTGCTGCTTCTTTTGACAGAAGAGATGGGCTTATGAGTGGTTCTATATTATCAGAACCATTTAATCGGCATAAGCCAACTTCTTTTCTGCAATAAAATTTTTTGCTGATATTAATAGTGACTGGCTTGGCTGTATCATATCTTTCAATTTCTCCCTATTATATTTTATGAACAAATATTTTCTATCCAGGTGAACAAGATGTTTAGTGTTAATGATATAATCTTAACAGCTGAGCAATAATCACCATATATTTTTAACATTCTTTTGCTTAGGAGAATATAGAGGTATTAGTTGCAACTGCCATATTGAGACTTTGAACATATGGAAATGTGTCTTTTGTTCCTTGCATTTATATTAATGGGATAAAAAGGAATAAAGATGATGATGACCCTCTCTTTTGCTGACAGATATGGAGTCCTGATAAAGTTGTTTGTCATCGTGGAGACCTTCCCTCTTCATTTCGCCTGCATAGCTTCTCTTAGCATTTATTTAGTGATGTATCCATATCCATAGTTCTAGTTCTAAATATATAATTTCTCTCCAAATTGGAAATTGCCAGTGGATTTTATCCCAAAAAAAGGAGTGCTAGTGGAAATAAATGATTGAATTTCTCTGTTTCATTTTGAAAACTCTGCATGTTAATCTGACTTAAATATGCTATTTTTCTTTTTCTTTTCAGAAGAATGCAGTATCTGGTGACTCCTCAGAGGATACTCTTACAGTAATTGAAGCTCCTAGGCAGTCGGACTTAATGATAGAACTGATAAAGAAGTTGAAGCCACAAGTGGTGGTGACTGGGATTGCTCTTTTTGAGGCAGTTACTAGTTCAGGTTTTGTTAACCTCTTGGAAGCAACACGGGAGATTGGATCTCGTCTCTTTATAGACATATCTGATCACTTTGAGCTATCCAGCCTCCCAGGATCTATTGGGGTCCTAAAATATCTAGCAGGAAATACTCTTCCTACTCATGCAGCAATTATATGTGGATTAGTGAAGAATAAGGTAAAGTTCTGTGTTGACTGCTTTGACTCAATCACCACATACAGGGCACATTCGATTTTTTTCCTCACAATTTCTTCTTGATGATTTGAACAACATATTGCAGGTTTATCCAGATTTAGAAGTAGCTTTTGTCATTTCTGAAGAAGAGTCTCTCTTCAGTGCCTTATCCAAAACTGTTGAACTACTTGAGGGCAATACTTCACGGATTAGTCAGTACTACTATGGTTGTATTTTTCATGAGCTTCTTGCTTTTCAGCTTGCAGACAGACATCCAGTTACTCAGGTTTGTCAGTCTTACTTCCTCTGAGTAATTGGGGAGTGTATTAGATGATTTGCATCCCCAGTAGCTTATAAATAATGAATGAGAAAGTCGTATTGGATATGAATAAGTTGAGTAAAGAGTAGTGTTATATTTTACCATGCATCAAATGGTATCAAAGCACAATTTGGCACCATATCAAGAATTCATGATGCCTACAAGGGATTTGAATGGACTTTAATGGATGTCATAAATGCGTGTCATAGATAGAGAAATGATAAAGAAGACGATGGCAACTGTGATTCAACCGTAATGAATATGAAGCCTTGGCATTTGAGGTGGGAGAACCAAGTCGCTTAAATACCCTATAAAGCATTCTATAATTTTTGATGTGGAACTTAGGCATATCCATTACTACCTTAGTCTCCTTCAATCTACCTTGTTATCTGAAGCAAACTAGAACAATCAACTTGGTATGGATGAATCAATTGACAAACTGATATTTTTTCCCATGCATAACCTAGTGTAATGGTCGGAACTAATTTATGGTCATTGATTCTTTTTTTGTTCCTGATGAGCCAGAGGCCTCCTGGAGTTCCGTGCCTTAACTGTTTCAAATTTGAACTCCTGGGCTGATTACAATCTGAAAAACGAAAATGTTATCTAGCCCATCTTGTTCAATTTCTTTATTGTTACCAACATCTGGGCAGTTAAACTCCTTAGATTAATTATCCCCATTGGAATTTTGTTTCATTACCTAAATTTTGACTTAAATTTTGACTTATTCTTCAGAGAAACAGTGAAAATGTCAAATCAGCAGCTACGATAGGATTTGCTGGCTCAAACTATACCAGTGCTTAGTAATGCGGAGCTGTCCATCGATGGGGCGGAGAACGGGTCTCTAATCCACATGGATAGTGATCAAAGCTTCTTGTCTATTCCATCTTCTATCAAGGCTTCTATTTTTGAAAGTTTCGCAAGACAAAACATGACAGAATCAGAAACTAATGTCACCCCAAACATCAAACAATTTGTCAGTAGAAACTATGGTTTCCCAACAGATAACAACGCAGAAATTATATATGCTGAAAATTCAACGGCTCTTTTTAATAATTGGTCCTTTGCTGCATCAAAGAAGGTGGCACCTTATGTTTTCCAACTGGATCAAATGGGAACTATGTTACGGCTGCCAAGTTTTTTGCAAGCTAGCA
>NW_021632405.1:0-56138 GCF_004799145.2 Neltuma alba | reverse complement strand
ACTAACATAATAGTTACATAACATAGCATGTTATGGAAACATAAGACATGCTTGGTTTCTTCCCTTTATCTTGCACTTCCACTTCTTGATTTTTCCTTTAAGCTTGTAGCACCTATTAGGGGTGGTTAAGGAAGGGTGAGATTCAAGAGAATCTCAGTAGCAAACGTTACCTATAAGCATGCAAGACATAATGCAAATGCATGACATGTTATCATAACATTAACATATGGATGCTATAGAAAGTAAGCCAAACATCACATGCTTTCATTACATATTACCAAGGCACAACATAACGTAAGTTTGCACTTAACTTTGCAAACATTTCATTACAGCTTAGTCATATTATGGCGTCACAAGCACGCCATGCAAGCATACATATCAAGCACACAATATAGGTAAGTTCACTATCTTATAACGTAGCTTTCCTCTTGCTTTTTCTTTGATTCCCTAGTCTTTCCAACCCTATGGATTTTCGGTCAACACCATTAAACATCCTCTTAGATGTTCCAAGGTCCTAAACACATCAATACATTATGCAAAACAATTATTAGAATCAAGTCATCAACTTATCCCTAATTGATTATTTCTTGAACATACTTGAACTCTAACTTTTAAGTTTCAATTCCAACCTTCCTAAAATTTTTTCCACATGTAATTCCCACATAATTTTGTGTGTAGAATCTATTTCCAAGCTCAAAACAATCAAAATCCAATCCTAACCAATAATTCTCATTGGTCGAACACATGCTCTTAGATTCCTAAATTTCAATTTTTTTTGCAATGAATTTAAACATACTTTCATGGCATAATCCCACACAAAATCACATTTTAAATCCATTGGAACCATTAAAACTTATTGAAACAAATCCTACCCTTGAGTTCTTGAATTGGTTGAAATAAATAGTCATGTGTCCTGGGATGATTTCTTCCATAAACCCATTCAAAACAGCACCAAACATCATGATTCAATGTCATTAAACAAGTTGCTATCCATTTCTTAAGATTTCCAGTGCACCCAATTTTTCCAGCAATTTCCCTTACCAAGAACTCATGATTTAGCCATTGGAAATACATCAAATTAAAGCCTAAACATACCTTAAGGAGTCCTTGATCAAAGCTTGATGATTAGCCTCAGATTAGAAGTGGTTTTTGAAGGTGTTTAGAAGTCAAGAAAAATTTTGGTAGAACTTCCCCTATTTTTCCAGATTTTTGCATGAATTTTTGGGAGAATTATGGGGGTATTTATAGGCCACAATTTTCTTGGTTCTTCCCCCCTTTGGCAAGCATTTTCAAGTGCCAAACATGACCTAAAATTAAAGTCAAGCCATCTGTAAATCCTAGCCATCTACTTACATCTTGCTTTCCAAGTCATTTTTATCAATGGTTGAAAATTGCCCAGCACATAAGCCAGTTGTTCTGTTCATGATGAGCATGAATTGGGCCTTTTGGATGCTAACTAAATGGTAAAAACTGATTAGGAACAATGGAATTGGTTTAGGGTACTTTTAAAAATCATTTGGTTATATAATACCCCTGATTTCTTGTCCCCTATTAGGAAAAATAGCTAAGGGATTCAAAAAATCCCATTTCATTTCATGATAAATCCCTATTTATTCCAAAAGTGTGATTGGAAAGTTTTGGAAATTTTTCAAGACCTCTAGGTATTTATTTCATATTTTCTCTGAAATCAGGTCTTTACCAATAGGAATGCAGAAGTAAATTCCTCATAAATTATTTCCTGCATTTCCAATACTTTAAAATAATTTTATAAAATTCATATATATTCCTAGGGAGTGTATCTATATTTTTACTTGAATTCTTGGAGTCCTTAGGTAATTAAAATATTATATCGCTTTAATTCCCCTATATTTTCCCCTATTTTTCCAAAAATAATTATTTTTTTTTGGGAATTTTCACCAAAATTTATTTTGAGCCATTCTCACTCTCAAAACATCATATGTGACTCAAAAACCCCTAATTTCACCTTTTTCTATTTTTAGGAAATTTTTCATAAATTTTCCATTTTGACCATTAAGGGACCCGATATTGTCGGTCGGCTCCCTTCCGGTTTCTTAGCATTGCCAATGTACCTTCTATTGACTCTTAATTTAATCTTCTCATTGTATACTTATAGAGAAAGAACATCTCATCCCTCTCTCCCTAGTGACGTAATTAATTAAATAATATTTAATCGGAGTCAATTTTGCCGAATTCTTTTCTAGTGGCTCATAACTCTGTCGATCTATCTCTGGGTCTCATTCTTTCCTTTCATCACAGGGAATTTCTCTAATTTTTCTTACCTTAAAAGTCAAACCTTAGACGGCTGTTTTGACTTTTCCTGAATATGGATAAATAAGCTTAAATTTAATTAAAGCTAACCTCGTTACTTTCTAGGGATGGGAATAATTTTAAAATCTGTGATAATTCCTCAGCTACTTTTTCCCAGATTTTCTTGACTATTTTAGGCCATCTCATAGCTTAATAATATCCAATTTAAGTTACTATCCTCAAATTGTCCAAAACCGTGGAATGAATTCAAGGCATTTCCGTCATTTCTAGTCTTATATCAGCTCTGGGATCCTATTCCTATTTTTCTAGAATTTTTCCAAGTCATTTGGGCCTTTTTTGCTAACTTTGAGCATTAGCTGACAAAACCTTTATTATTTAAATTAGGTCCCTACTTGACTTGGGAATCTTTTCTTTGCAATTTGGTCCCTCTTTAGACCTAACCTTCGGAACCATCTCTTGCAAGTTTCTAGCATAACCTCTGGCCCTTAGTTGTTTCCAGTTCCTTATTCTTTAGTCCTTGAACACTATTGTTTTACATATTTGCCCTCAGAAAATCTCTTTTTCCTTCTGAGAGATCTCTGGGACTTTCGTTGCATTGGACTTAGTAATCATCCTTTTCTTGTGCTATTACTTGTATCTATGAGCCAAATTTTAGGATGTTACACCACCTGCACTATCTTCCTACTCAAGGCATTAGCCACTATATTGGCCTTTCCCGGATGGTACTTGATCTAGTAGTCATAGTCATTGAGTAGCTCCATCCATCTTCTCAGCCTCATATTCAGCTCTTTTTGATCTTGCAGGTACTTAAGACTCTTATAATCACAGTGTAGTTCTATGGTTTCCCTGTACAAATAATGCCTCCATATCTTTAAGGCATAAACAATCGCTGCTAGCTCCAAGTCATATGTGGGGTAATTCTCCTTATGATACTTTAGTTGTCATGAGGCATAGGCGACAATTCTGCCTTGCTATACCAGTACGAATACCAATCCCTATTTACTTACATCTATGCATACTACATATGGTAGTGTCAGATCAGGGATCACTAGTACTGGAGTGGAGGTCAACCTCTGCTTCAACTCTTGAAAGCTTGCCTCATACTTACTATCCCACACAAATTACTAATTCTTCCTGATAAGCTTGGTTAGCAGTTAGGCAAACCCAGTAAAGTCTTGTATAAATCTCCTATAATAACTTGCCAACTTTAAGAAACTTCTTATCTTTATTACCATCTTGGCTGTTCCGAGTTGACCACTGTCTCAACTTTACTGGGATCCATGGCCACACCTTCTTTCTTCTAATTATGTGGCCTAGGAATCTAACTTTATCTAGTCAAAATTCACATTTATTGAGCTTAACATAGAGCTTTTCTCCTTTAGTGTACTCAAAACAGTCCTTAGCCCTTACTCAATCCTTTTGTCAACTTTAGGCTATCTTTACTTACCTTAAATTTATCTCCTATCTTGCTGAACTTAGTGCATTCTTACCAAAAATGGCTAACATTTCTGGCCTTCGCACTCTCTTACATTACTTCCCAGGTTTACCCTTCCTTAGGCTACTCTTGCCCGAGCATGCTTAACTGAACAGTGATGACAGGAATTTGAGACACTGATGCCGATAGGCTCGAACCCTAGTACTTTGCTTAACCTAAATAGTTTGTTAGGGAGGGGTGAGATTTGGGAGAGTCTCAGTAGCAAACAATACCATATTAATCATACTAGATGGATGCTAATGCACTACATGCAACTTGCTTATTCTCTTGTTAATTAGTGACATATTAGCATGCTCAAAGCTAACTTCTTGATGTATGGTCATGGAGACATAATCTACTAATCATGAATAGCAATTACAGCAGTCAAAACATGCCACAATAACATTCAAATAACATGTACACAGCAACACACAAGCATACAACATCAAGCAATGACAATAGGTAAGTCTACTACCTTGTACTTCAAGCTTTCCTCTTGCTTTTCCTTTGATTCCCTTGACTTCCCAACCATATGAACCTTTGGTCAACATCATCAAACATCCTCTTAGATATTCTAAGGTCCTAAACATAATCATAATGATCACACAATCTATTATGACCACTAGATTACATAAAGTTCAAGACTAACTTTCTAGAACTTAACCATTTCCTCTTAATTTTTGGATTAATGTTCTAATTTTGTAAAAATTATTCTCTTAGGCCAATCCTACTCAATTTTGTCCAAGGAATCTAAATATCCACTTAGATTTATAAAAATCCAACTCTTTCCCCAAAATTAATTTGGCCGAAAAGGGGGTTCATAACTCCAAAAATTCTAACTTTAATTCTAATGCTTCCAATGCTTGTTCTTTAGGTTTACACTATTACCGTTTCCCATTTTAAACACAATAGAAGCATCAAAACTATGAAAATATCATCCTAGGGTACAGATCTCATATTGGCCGAACAGGACTCTTCTTTAAACAATCATGAAATCTTTCACATATCAACACAAAACCACTTAAAACAAGTTTGAACCATTGTGTTTTAACTAGATATAACATCAAAAACTCCTCCTCCAAACTTATACATTTTGGCCAGCAACAAACTTGTGAGGAAAAGAGATTTTTCAACCAACCAAAGTAAGACAACACAACAAGAAATACGCTAGAATAAGTCACTAACCTTGGACCTTAGCTTGGATGATCAAAGTGGCTAGCTCTCCTCTTGTTTGAAATTCAAGAGATGAATTTGCAAGAGTCTCCTCCTCTTGGCTGAAATGAGTGTCTTGTGAGAGGGAAGAGGGTCTATTTATAAGCCTTGTCCCTCACAATTGCCATTCAAGATCAAGGAAATTACAAGGATGAGGTGTCACTTGATTATGGCTTCTTGAAGTATTTTTCACCCTTAAATTAAATCCAAATAAAATTGATTTTCAAAATCAAAATCCTTTCTAATGGTAGCTTGACAAATGGCACCCTATTTCCCACTAATCATAATTACTCCACCTAATGCATTAAAGAGCCATCATTACATTTGTCTTTTTCCTTAGATATTTTTCTCAATTTACTTGGCTTTCATCTTTCGGGGTTTCTTTCAAGCTTTTTGGAGCTCTAAAAAATATTCTATCTACTCCAAAAATTCCTTCCACCTTAGAGAAAATCTATCAATTTTCTTAGCCCATAACACTTCCTTTTAGCCTTACATAAAAATCATTTACTAAAATACCCTTTTATCGGCATAATAGGCTTTTAATTTATTAAAGCCATTCCACTGGCCTTTTGGTTGCAGGACTAATTTTATAAATTAGTATAACCTTTCAACCATTTAAATTCATTTTTGTGTATATTTTTTAGGCCTCTTGCTATTTTAAATAATTACCCTAAACGGTATACTTTTTACTAGTCATAACCTTATAAATTCTATTTAAGCTGCCTCAAGGGTATTTTCATCATTTCTCTTTTCAAAAGAGTCTTGGAATATTATTTCCCATTTTTTGGAATTTTCTAAGAATTTTTTGTATACTTTTCCATTTTTACCCCTGTTGGCCATAACTTTCTGGATTTGCAGTTTAGTCCTTGCTTGGACTTAACTTCATACAACCATCTCTTTGAGATTTCTAACTTAATCCTTGGCTGTTTCTACTTTCTTTTTCTTTCTGGGCCTTTAAGACTTTACTGGAACCTTTAGCCTTGATTATACTTGAGCTCTTGAAAACTTTTACTTTTCAGTTTAGTCCCTGAAACTACTTTGACTTCCTTTCTCATCTTTAGGATGGGGATTTTTGCCAAATTTTTCACTTCCCTAGTTATCCATAAATTACACTGAGCCCCGGTGTAGTGCCGAATGAATTTTTCTGTATCCTGTTAATTTTACTGCCTTAGAAAATTTATCTCAGTATACTGTTAGTTTTCTCTTAGTATAGGAAAGTTTCATGATTTTTCTTGGAATTTAATTCCCTCAGGAATTCTCTAAATTCCACTTTTTACAAAATCAGATCTTTACCAATGATAATTATGCTTTAAATACTATTAAAGCTAACTTCCTCATCAAATGAAGTTTGAAATAATTTTATAAATTATTATAATCCTCCAAGATGATTTCACATATTTTTCCTAGAATTATTGAGACCTCTAAATATTTTTCGTAATTAACTTATTTTCACTCTTACTTGGTGTAATGAAAAATTCTTGTAAATATAGAAAATTCTATATTTATTTATTTTCTTTATAATAATTCCTCTAGGCCTTAAATATAATTGCTTGACCCTTATTTCTATCTTTCATGATTTTTTGGGAATTTTTGAGCATTTCTAACTTAAATTCTCAATTAAATCTTTCTTTAAATGATATTTAAAATATCAGTCCAGTCTTTATCCGGATTTCAAAATTCATACTGGTGCTAGCTATAATTTATTCTACATTAACTGGCCCTTGATCTATTTAATTCCCTTAATCTCAGGATTAAAATTTTTGGGATGTTATACATGATGATTGTGATTCATTACTACTGAGATTTCATATGAAATCTCATTTCTTTATGTTCAATTATTCACTAAATAGGGGTTGGATCAAGCAAGGAGAAAGGAAACGAGATCATCTTGGGAGAGAGTTGAATTTAATGCCTCTTAATGGATATTTTGTAATTATGTATGAATTTCTATGGATTATTGTGAATTATTGTGGTTTCTGTAATAATAATCAAGAATGTTATGCATGTAGATACTTGGTTAAGAAATCATGTTTGAGCATGTGATATATGCATGAAATGGCTCTATGAGGTTAAAGAGAAGAAAAGTTAAGAAATTGCATGAAAAGGGAATAAAATAACCCTAATAATATCACTTTTTCACACCAACAAAATTCTGATAAAATGGACGAGATTTTAGATGAAACATAGCAGTTTTATAGATCATTTTTAGCTTTAAAACAAGTGGTATTTCATCCAATTTGGAGTTTTGTACAAAAAGTTATGCCTATCAAAGTTAGACCCAAATTCTGAAAAATTGAAAAATGACCAAATAAATAGTACCACTTTGTGTTAATTCTGGGATTGACTGATAAGGTATTGATATCTGATGGTATTTTTTCCCTAAAGATCACATTAAGAGCTTTAAATAAACTTGGAACCAACTCAGTTTTATTTTTCTAGAATTAGTTTTGATCTTTTGAAGTTTGGTCTTGGTTAAGCTTACATAAATAGTAACCTAAATTTTATGAATTTTAAATTTCAAATTTTTCTAGCTTAAGGCCATAAGAAATGGTTCCAAATGGTTCGAATTGGAATAAAAATATGGTCAAAAAGTAAGGTGTGATAGGTGCCTATGTCTCATGACAGCTTAAGTCACATGAAGAAAATTACACCATGCACGACCTAGAACTAGCAATGATAGTATATGCCTTGAAGTTATGGATGCATTATTTGTATGGAGTGACTATTGAGCTATATTGTGATCACAAAAGTTTCAAGTACCTCCAGGACCAAAAAGAGTTGAGCATGAGGCAAAAGAGATGGATGGAGTTATTGAAAGACTATGACTACTATATCAAGTACCATCCAGGAAAGGCTAACGTGGTGGCCAATATGTTAAGCAAAAAGGTAATACATGTGGCATCACTTATGATTAAGGAATATCAGTTACTTGAGACTATGTATGATTGGGGCCCTATTTGTCAAATGCAATTAATAGCAAAAGGAGTTGGAACATTGTAAATGAACTTTGTGTTAATGGAACGGATAAAGGAAGCACAAAGACAATACTAATTTGTAGAAGAAATGAGAAAGAGGATGTTGGAAGGAGAAGCAAAAGGCTTTGAGTTATTAGTAGGAGGGGTATTAAAATACAAAAAAAGGATGTATGTCCCTTCTGTTAATAAACTCAAAGAAAGAATCTTGAATGAGGCACACAAGACCAAGTATACAATTTATCCAAGGATGACTAAAATGTATCATGATCTTAAAACCACATTTTGGTGGCCTAGAATGAAAAAGGATATTACATAGTATGTTTGAAAATGCCTTATGTGACAAAACGTAAAGTTGAGTACTAGAAGCCCTCGGGATCTTTACAACTCCTAGACGTTCCTGAATAGAAATAGTATAGTATCTCTATGGATTTTGTCATGGGATTACCTCGTACTACATCTAGGTACGATGCTATATGGATGATCATAGATCTATTAACAAAGTCATCCCATTTCTCGGCCATAAAATTTAAGTACCCACTAGAAAAATTGGCAGGTTATATGTCAAGTAGATAGTCTGATTACATGGGGTACTAGCAAATATTGTATCGAACTGGGACTCTCATTTCGCGTCTCAATTTTGGATGGCAATGCTAGAGGTGATGGGCACAACCCTGAGATTAAGTACTACATATCATCCACAAACTAATGGACAAATAGAGTGAACAATCAAACACTAGAAGATATGCTACCAGCATGTGTGTTGGATTTTAAAGGGAACTGGGATGAAGACTTGCCACTAGTGGAGTTTACATATAACAACAGTTATCATTCCAGTATCCAGATAGTTGCGTATGATGCCTTATATGGAAGAAAGTGTAGATCTTTGTTGTGTTGCACGAAACTTGGTGAAAGGAAAGCTTATGGTTCAGACATAATGGATCATACCTTAGAACAGGTCAAGATGATCAAACAAAAGTTACCTGCGGCCAAAAGTAGACAGAAAAGCTATGCTGACACAAGGAGAAAGTTGTTGGTGCTCGAAGTTGGGGATTATGTATTCCTTAAAGTATCTCTGACTACTAGAGTAGGTCAATCCATCAAAGCATGCAAGTTAACTCCAAAATACATCAGACCATTCCAAATCCTTTCAAAAGTTGGTCTCGTAGCCTATCGCTTGGCCTTGCCCCTTAATCTTAACCAGCTACACAATGTCTTCCATGTTTCCCAATTAAAGAAGTATCAACCAAATCCTATACATGTTAGTAAACATGATAACACTGAGATAAAGGGCAAGCTATCTTTCGAGATATGACCAGAGCGGGTTGTGGATCAAAAAGTTAAACAACTCTGGAAGAAGAAGATTCTGTTGGTCAAGGTTGTCACATCTTACTATCGAATCCACTTAGGGTTTAATGAAAACCATTTTAGACCACATTGGATGGTCTTGGGCTTAAAAATTCTTGGAAAAACGATGATTTTCGGATTTTTACTGTTCATCGGGTAAAAATCCAGTTTTCTGACCCAACTTCAAAAATTCATAACTTATTCCACAAAAGTCAAAAAGGGGTGGTTCAAAGTTATATTTAAATCTCTTTAAGTCCTCTTTCAAGAAAAAATAATATTATCATCTAATTACTTATGAAAAAGTGTCAGGTTTTTGTGAAAGGTAACACTGTCCATTTGCCAAAAACCTTTTCTCCAAGATTCTAACCTTTAGCTTTGAAAAATCACTAAAAATCATATACTTGGCCATTTTTAACGTACTGCCTATCAATTTAAAGCTCAGGACGTCAAATATAAGCATCCCAAATTTCATGAGGAAATTCATTTGGTAACTAAATAAAATGTGGCTCTAAACTAACATCCTGCTTAGGGGTTACAGCACCAACCATTGATAATTATACATAACCAAATGTCCACGAGTTTTTATGGTGTATCACCATAATTTAGCCTCCAATCTGCAGCTTGCTCTTAAGAGTTACAGGTCCTAAAATGTTACATTATATTTGGGGGATGAGATTTTTGAAAATCCCAGTAGCAAGATCAATGAACCAAAACATTAACATGCATCAATTACAAGCATTCCAACCTTTTGCTATTAATAGGGAACTACTTTACCTTATACATGTAGCACTCTAACATGCAATAGCCAAGGCACATAAAGCAAGGAGTATAGCTACACAATCATCATCATCCTCATCATTTAGTTCAACCACATAATAGCACATGAAATTGCATAGCAATCAATGCAACATTCAACATTAAGATCAATTAAATCTTATTACCTTAATCCAATGCTCTTTGATTTTCTTGTTCTCCTTTCTTGCTTCCACAAATACTAAACCCTAACATGGAAATCCACAAAAAGGGCAGCAAGAATCATCAACCATTCCATATAAAATCAATAACATAATTCAAGTGATTCCTAAACCCCCCTAAAGCTTCTATCTTTGTTCTTGAATTTTTAGAGTTGGTTTCCATAAACCCTAAAAATTTCCTCTTGACCTTTTCCTACATGATTTTTCATGTAGATTCCAAATATCTACTTAGATTTAACAAAATAAATTTCCTTCCTTTAGTTTTGATCTGGCCGAACCCTTAGGGTTCCTTATCCAAAAATTTCAACTTTGATTCTATGGCTTCCAACACTTGTTCTTTAGGTTTACCCTACACCATTTTTCATTTTAAACACAATGGAAGCCTCAAAACTTTGAAAAACATATCCTAGGGTTTAGATCTTGCTTTGGCCAAAAATAACACTCAAGGAAATAACCATGAAAAATGCTTCAAAACCAACTATAATCACTTGCAAACACTAGGATCTAACTTGTGTTGTTGTGTCTTAGCAAGATCTAACAACCAAACTCCCTCCCCTACATAATAAGCATTTCGGCCAGTACTCAAGGAGGAAGAGAACCAGAAATTTCCACCATACAACTCAAGCAAACAAGGCAAGGAACAACTTAAAACCAAAATCTTACCTTGGATCTCACTTGTATGCTTAAAGTTGATGCCTTTCTCCTTGGTTCTCCCTTGAACTCTCTCTCTTTTCCCTTTTCTCCTCACCTTGGCCGAACCATAATCAGATTTAGGGGGAAGGAAGAGCTCATTAATGAACCAAAAATATCCCATCTACCCACATTAATGAGAAGCCAAGTGTCATAAGCCTACTTAGCCTTAATCCTCTCTCTTAATTAACTTAAATCATAATGTAATTAAATTCCCAAGTCAAGATCCTCTCCATTGGTAGCTTGACACTTGTAAAGCTTTAATTTCCATCCATTAGAGGCTTGACAAG
Source organism: Neltuma alba (assembly GCF_004799145.2). Taxonomy (NCBI): domain Eukaryota; kingdom Viridiplantae; phylum Streptophyta; class Magnoliopsida; order Fabales; family Fabaceae; genus Neltuma; species Neltuma alba. The sequence goes on along the minus strand of NW_021632405.1, from coordinate 44,890 downwards.
TGGCGACTTATGGGCCAAGTAAAGTGCAAGACTCTGATTAACACATTATCGGTGCACTTTTACTCCGGGTTTAATTTCTTTTCTATAATTACAATGCTCTAGCCTCTGTAATTATCTTCTATCAGATCCATAAATTATTCTCCTTATTTTTATCTTCCTAAATTGCCCTCTTTGTCTCAAATTTAATTTCCCAATAATTAAATAAAAAGGAAAACTATTTTCCTTCTCTTTATTGATTTTTCCTCTTTTCAAAGGAATTGGGAAAAATCTTGGATACTTGAGGGACTTCTTTTAATTTCATAATCTCTTATAATTCCTTGGGATATCATAGGAATTTTCTTGGGATTTTATTCTCCTTAAAAATATTTATTTGGAATTTTCCAAGTAAAAGACCTTAAACTAGCTTAAATTGCCCTTAAATTCCTTTGTAATTTCTCTAAGGGCAATTTGGTCATAAAACCAATTTTATAATCCATATAATTTTCAAGGAATATTGTGCTTATTTTTCCTTTACTTTCTAAGACTTGGAAATATTTTTTCCATAATTATTCTTGACCAATTTTTCTTAATTAGTCAAGTTTTTATAATTGGCTTGGAAAATTATAATAATTATTTTCCACCAAAATTCTTCTATTTCTCCTTGTCATTTTTTACCCTTAATTATTTGGAATATTTCTTATTCCTAAATTCCATATTACTAGATGTGACAAAGGTGATCTGGAAAGGCCCAGCTTATGAAAAAGTCACATGGGAAATAGAAGATAAGCTGAAAAGCAAGCACCTAGAACTCTTCACATAAAGGTATGTTCCAAATTTCAAGGACGAAATTTATTTTTAGAGGGGAGGAAATGTCATACACTGTTAATTTTAATTATGAAAATTAGGAAATTAGACTTAACTAAGGGCCAAGTAATGTAGTGAAGATTTAGACGGAATAACTTTTGAATTGAGATCAAATCCAGGACTGGACTATTATTTTAAATTATCTGATCAATATTGACCAGTATAAGAAGGTACTTCTAGAAATCCCAAAAATTCTTAGAAAATTATGAAAAATACAATAAAGGGCAAGGAACAATGTTTGAGGCCTGGAAACTAAAAATGGAACAAAAATATTTATTTTGGAATTTTCAGTATTTTCTTGAAATTTTGGCTAATTAAGAAAAATTGGCCAAATAGAATGATTTAAAATACTTAGAGGCTTCAATAATTCATGAAAAATTGAGAAACATTCCTTGGGAAATTATCATGAATTTGAAAATTGTTCCCAGCCTCAGGAAGTGAAGAGGATAGCTTTAAAAATATTTAAAGCTTAATTTCTATCGGTAGGAGTTGATTTAGGGAAAATTTTTCAACAAATTGGAGTTGTAGAAAGAAAAAACAGAGTACTCACAAAAATGCCAAGAGCAATGTTGAATGAGAAAGGTATTTCACAAGTGTTCTTGGCTGAAGCAATGAACACAGTTTGCTACATCTCCAATAGAGCTTACATTAGAACACTGCTTGGGAAAACTCCGTATGAACTGTACAAAGGAAGGAAGCCTAACCTGGCTCATTTAAAGATCTTCGAGAGTAAGTGCTACATTCACAACAACAATAATGAAAATCTTGGTAAATTCGATTCTAAAGCTGATGAAGGTTTATTTCTTGGTTACTCTAATCATAGTAAAGCTTATAGAGTTTTCAACAAACGTACTTTCCCTATTGAAGAGTCAATACATGTTGTGTTTGCTGAAATTGAGTTGAATACAAAACCTCTAGATGATGATGCTGAGATCATTCAAAGCCTTGAAAAATTGAATTTGAATAAATCTTCAAACAAAGTACTTTAAGAAGAATCTTTAGAAAACAAGGATAATTCAAATGAACCTCTTTCTCAAGAAAATTTAGAACAGCCTAAAGCTTGGAGACATAATAGAAATCATCCTTTGGAACAATTCATTAGTAAAGTCAATAAAGCGGTCAAAACCCGGAGACAAGTGTTCAATGAAGTGCGTTTCTCTGTATTCATTTCACATATTAAACCAATCAATATTGACAAGACTCTATCTGATGAATTCTGGATAGTAGCAATACAGGAAGAGCTGAACCAATTTGAGAGAAATCAAGTTTGGGAGTTGGTACCCAGACCTAATGACTATCCAATCATAGGCACCAAATGGGTATTTAAAAATAAGCTCGATGAATCTACACAATCGTCAAGAACAAAGCTAGACTAGTAGCTAAAGGTTATAATTAGGAAAAAGGTATTGATTATGAGGAAACATATGCTCTGGTAGCTAGATTGGAAGCCATCTGAGTACTATTAGCTTTTGCTTGCATAAAAGATTTCAAATTATATCAAATGGATGTTAAAAGTGCATTTTTGAATGGTTATATTTTGGAAGAAGTTTTTATTAAACAGCCTCCTGGTTTTGAAGATTCCAATTTCCGTGATCATGTTTACAAATTGAAAAAGGCTTTATATGGTTTAAAATAAGCTCCTAGAGCTTCGTACCAATGACTTGGCAATTTCCTGATAGAAAAGGGTTTTGAAAGAGACAAAGTGGATGCTACACTTTTCATCAAAAGAAGTAGAAAGGAACTTTTAATTGTTCAAATTTACGTGGATGATATTATATTCGAAGCTACTAATGAGGATCTTTGTCAAGAGTTTGCTAAGTTAATACAGGGTGAGTTTGAGATGTCAATGATAGGAGAATTGAACTTCTTTCTGGGATTGCAAATCAAGCAGAAGAGAAATGGCATATTCATATCCCAGATGAAGTATCTCAAGGAGTTACTAAAGAAATATGGATTAGAAAACGCTAAAAGTGTGAAGACTCCTATGAGCTCAACCATCTCACTTGACGCAGATGAGAAGGGCAAGGACGTGAATCTAACCAAATATAGAGGAATGATAGGGTCATTACTCTACCTAATAGTAAGCAGACTAGGCATTCAATTCAGTGTGGGAATGAGTGCAAGATACCAACCAGCCCCTAAGGAATCACATGAAGAGGCTGTTAAGAGAATTTTCAAATATCTTGTCGAAACACAAAATTTGGGAATCTAGTATTCAAAGAAAGGAGCAGAATATCTAATGGGATACTCAGATGCTGATCATGGAGGTTATAAGACAAACATGAAGAGTACCAGTAGATAATGTCAATTCCTAGGAGGATACCTTGTCTCGTGGTCAAGCAAAAAGTAGAATGCTGTGGCAATATCCTCCACAGAATCAGAGTATGTTGCCACTGCCAGCTGTTGTGCCCAAATTTTATGGTTAAAGAAGCAGCTACAAGATTTGGGAATCAACTTGAAGGAGATTCCAATTCTGTGTGACAATACAAGCACAATAAGCCTGTTTAAGAATCCAGTTCATCATGCCCGAACTAAGCACATTGATGTTCGACATCACTTTACTCAGGACCATGTTCAAAAGAAAGATGTAAAAGTAGAATTCATCCCCACTAAATATCAAATAGCAGATATTTTTACGAAGCCCCTCGATCAATAGAAGTTCAATTACTTTAGAAGAGAATTTGAAATGGTAAATCCCAATGAACTGTAAGAAATCTCACGTTATCTCTCTAATTTAAGTCTTTAGATTTAAAGTTTTGATGATTAAAAGACTAATTTAAGCATTAGAGTATATAGAAATTTGTTTTGCAGGAAGCTCTGTTTTGTTGAAGAAAAACAGAGGTAAACAGAGTATGGTATAATCGATGAAGACATCAATAAATGCATAGTAAATTGGCATTAATTATTAATCAACTAATCAATAAACAAAGAATATGAGACTGACCAGAGATGATGGAACGAGATTTATCAATAAGATGATCGATCACTCAATTATTGATCAATTCATCAATCAACAGCAATGTAGAATCACAGTCAAGTCCAGCAAATGGGTAAGAATTATCAAAAGTTAATTGATAAACTGTTAATTGATCAAATGATCGATAAACCAGACCAGGTACACACTTTTACTTGACATTTACCGATAGTATGATTGATAATTAATTCTTCAATAACTTGATCGATAATTGTCTTTAGTGTTCTTATGTGTTCTTCCTATTTATTGAACACGTGATCGATCACTCATTGATTGTTAACGTGATTGATAAATTTAGTGTTTATAATGTTGAAATTTTGAAAAGCCCCGTCAATTTCAGAACCCTAGCTCAATAAAACTGTTCCCCTGTTTTTACGCAACAGTCCAAAATTCACTATTTCATTAAATTACTTATTCCCTTCCACTCGAAATCACTTCCTAAGCTCTTACAATCACTGCCAAATCTTTCAAACCCACAAAACACTGAACATTCATCAAAACCTCTTCTGACAATGAGAAATAACAAGAGTTAAGAAACTGAACGTTAGCCAAGAGGAAAGCACCGAGAAACAAACCCAGTCCAGAGAAACTACTCTCTCGACCATAAAGAAAAGAGATAGACCGAATGTGAGGGAAGAACCATAAAAGAAAAGAGGTGTATTGAAGATTCGGGAAAGTCAAACCGAAGGTTCTGAGTAGCCTACTCCTTAGAGAAAATCTCCATGGTAAAAGTGAAAATCTAAGCTACCAATGGTCACCGAGGAGTCTGAAACAGAATCAGATGATAAAGCTTTAGTTCAGAAAGTCATGGAGGCTACACTAAGAATTCCTGCCCCAAGCAACTGAGACAGGGGAAATAGAAAGCAAGTGAGGGTATGTCACGCCAATTTCCTACCCAAGGTACTCCATCTGAATCATGTGAGCTTATGGATGGGAATTTGAATAATGATGTGAACATGGCTAAGTTTAAGGCAGATTTTACAAACCATAAATTCTATCCTATAGCTTCTGTTGATATAAAAGGCTTGAAGAAAAATGAGAAAATCAATTTGGACTTGAGTAATCAACTTGAACATTACTCAAATTGGTTGATCATTGGAGGAGAATATTGCCCAGAAGTGATTAAAAGATTCTATTGTAATATGGAATCTGTGAAGGAATATGATGATCAAGATAATCTGATAAATAATTATCTAAGAATTAAACTAAAAGGAAAAATCTTTAATATCTCTAGTGCTAAGCTGAATGAACTGCTAGGAACCCAAGAATTTGTGAGGGGAAGTGACATGAATGACATCAAAGCTTATAAGATCTTAATGCAGAGTGATTACTACCCCGGGGAACTAAATTTTCCACTTAAGCAAATGTACGATTATTACAGAATAATCCACTATATCTATTCAAGGAGTATGGTCAATAAATCTGGGAGTTTCTCACATTTGAATCGAGATGATTACTTTCTGTTGGCCAAGATAATTAGTAGAGAAAAGATCAACATAGGGGATTTGATTTTTAATGAAATAAAGGACTTTGTTCTTAACAAGTCCAAGTCTACACTAATCCCTTATCCTTAATTAGCCACCTACCTACTTCAAGTGCATAACATTACGCCTCTTGAACTAGGAGAACTTAAAGTAAAGGTTCTTGCATTTAGGATAAATCAACTCAACAAAATGAGAATCCCTATGCCATTCAGACCTTTACAGAAGCTAGCTTAGAAAGATAAAGGAAAACAACTAGTGACTAGTACTTCTAGACCCCAAGATGAGGCAGAATCTACTGCAACTCCCTCTCATACCTCTGGACCCTCATTTATCGAAAAATCAATCAGGGAGATGTTGTCACACCCCAAATTTTGGGCTGAAAAATATGAATTAGCCTAAGATAGGTAGGCTACCAAATCCCTATAAGCAAGAGTCCCAGAAATGTAAAAGGAAGGTTGAAGGGTTTTAAGGACTAAACTGTAAATAGAGAAAGTTCTAGCGACTAAAATGTAAAGAAAGTTAGAGGCTCCAATGAAGTCTCAAGGCCTAGAAATGAGAAAAGAGGTTAGTTCAGACCAAAGGTTATGATAGAGGCCATAATAGGGAGATTTGTGAGGTTTACTTGACCAGGGGCAAAACCATAATTTTGGAAAGTTTCGGGCCAGGAATGGGTAAAAATGGAAGTAATACCCAAAAATTCTAGAAAATTTCAAAAAAATGGAAAATGACATTTTAAGGCCTGTATATAAGGGAAAATGACAAAAATGCCCTTGAGTTGACTTAAAAAGAATTTATAAGTTTATGGCTCAGTTTGAGATGTAGAGGTAGATTTAATTGTTTGAGTCATAAGGAAACCTCAGAAAATTATGGTAACATGGGGATGTATGATTTGAGAGGCTAGAGAATTTATAAAATTAGTCTCAACCCTAGAAGGCTAGCAGAATGGCTTTATCATTTTTTAAGGCCAGAACTGCAGTTTATGGGTTGTTATGGGAAATTTAAAAAGAAATACTTATGGTTTGAGTTATGATCTGAGAAAATTCATAGATTTTCTACAGAATTAAATGAATTTTATGGTATAAATAGATGAATTTTTGGAGTTCAGGATTAGATAAAATGCTCCAGTCAAATGTTAAATAATTAGTGTCCCTTCATTTATGAGGGTGATGAGTCATTATATGAGTCACCAGAAGATATTTTATGGGCAGTAGAAAAATTAGAATGCAATACGGGTAAGTGTTAGAAAGTTCCCTATCTACCCGCTAGAGCAAAATTTCTACTATGTGACTCAATAAGGTTGACTAATTGGTCAACAGTGTTGACTTATTTTTTCCCTCTGCTCCTCTAAGGTGACGCCATATATGTGCTTTTTATTGGGAAATATCAATTATTAAAAGTACCTAGAGATCTCGGAAAATTATGAAAAATTAAAAGAAATTCATTCAGGAATTATGGAGATTTATAAAATTATTTCCAACCCTACATAATGAGGAGGTTAGCTTTAATTGAATTTAAAGCTAAATTAATATCGGTAGATTGTCTGTTTTTATAGAAACAACAATCTAAAGGGTTATAGGGGGAGAAAAATTATGAAATTAATCAAGAAAGTTTCCTTTACTGAGATATAATTAATAGTGATCTGATACTAGAATTTTGAGATATTAGAATTTTTTGGCTATCAGATAAAATAAACCAATATTATATTAAGACTCAGTGGACTGTCAGGGCAACCGGGGTAGTAAAAATTTCTGACAGAATGTCAAGGACACATGTCATGGCCAAATTGGCTAAGAAAGGGAAAAAGAAAATAAAAAGAAAGAAAAAGAAAATAATAAATCAAGTTAGATTAAAATCTAATTAGGGTTAAGTAAGATGATTATAGTTAAGTCATCTTTCATAAGATCTTGACACATAGCAAACATGGTTCATTGGATGGCTAGGATTCAACCATCTATCTTTGAAAAGTCACAAGCTTCTAGAAAGGTAATTAGCCAAGTTAATCAAGAAATTAAGAGAGTTAACCTTGATTAAAGCCTAATTAATCTTAATGGATAAAAAAAGATGACATAAGCCCTAATGACTCACCATCCAAGTGTCAACATATTAGGCCACATAGCTTAGGATTTTGTACATTTGGAAAGAGGTTAAAAAAATTAGAAGGCCAAGATCAAGTCTTATGTAAGAAGGGCATATGTGGAATTAATGAAATATGAAGCCTATAAATACCCCCCACATGTTCATTTCATGCAAGGTCATTCAAGTAGGGAAACTCTTGCAAAATGTCATTTAGAGAGAGAAAGAGAAGAGTTCTAGTGAGAGGAAGTCACTTGGAAGCAAGGTAAGCTTCTATAACTTCTATTTCAAGTTATAATGGTTATATGTTGGTTTTATGCTATTTTGATGATGATGGAAAGTCATTTCCCTAGGGGGAAGTGCTGCCCAAATTTCATCAAAAGGGTTTAGGTTATGTATCATTAAGTTTAGACGTGGTTAAAGGTTAAGGATTAAGTGATTACATGTTAGTTTTGTTGAAAATGCTTTTCCCTATGATTATGTATAGTGTTCGGCCAAGTCAAGTTCAATGAGAACAGATTGGATTTTCATAAAACTAATATGACAAATGGATTCTGCATGAAAAATTATGTAGGAAAGGCCTAAGAAAGTTCAAGAATCAAAGCTAGAAAAAATAAACCCTAAAAGTCAAGAAAAAGGGGTTTAAGGGGTTATGTTAAGTTATGGAATTGAAGTAATGCTTAATGTTCTGTCATTGGTTGCCTAATAGGCTATACACAATAAAGGGGCAAAGATCTAGTCAAGAAGAGAAATTCAAGGAAGGAAAGCCAACAAGGTAGCTTTTGTATTTCATTGCTTATTAGAGTTACTATACATTGTATGTTCATTGCTATGTGTTACGATGTTATGCCATGATGCCTCCTGTCACACCTTACTATTTTATCAACTTAGGTTCCATCTAAAATCATTTTAGACCACATTGGATGGTCTTGGGCTCACTTTTATCTGAAAAACACTAAATTTCAGATTTTTACTGTTCATCGGGTAAAAATCCAGTTCATAACTTATTCCACAAAAATCAAAATGAGATAGTTCAAAATTCTATTTAAAGCTCTTTAAGTGCTCTTTCAAAAAAAAACAATCTTGTGATCCAATTACTTAGGAAAAAGCGTCAGGTTTTTGTGAAAGGTAACACTGTCCATTTGCAAAAAACCCTTTTTCCCAGATTCTGACCTTTAATTTTGACAAATCATTAAAAATTGTATACTTGGCCATTTTTAACGTGTTGCTATCAAATTGAAGATCAAGATGTTATCTATAATCATACCAAATTTCATGATTTAACGCATTCGGGAGATTAATCAAAAGTCGCGTGAATGTTGCAGTGTCAGTGTTTTTACAGCATTGTTAGTATGATATGTACATAGCCAAAAAGATCCACGAATTTTTGTGGCAAGACATCACAAATTTAACCTTCAATCTGTAGCTTTCTCTTAGAGGATTCAGGCCCTAAAATGTTAGATTGCATTTGGGGAATGAGATTTCTTTGAAATCCTAATAGCAAATTAACCAAATATATCATCAACAAGCATCATCAACATGCATAATTATATTAACTACTATTCGTGAACTAGCATGCTTATCATTTGGCAAACTCAATCATGCAAAGGCCAAAGTAAGAAAGTATAAAGAGCAGCCACATCACAATCAAGAAAGTTCATCCACATAATAGCAATTAATCATGCAATAATCTATAATGCCAAATCAATGTTAGTAGTTAGGTTCAACTTGCTACCTTGCTCCAAAAGCTTGAGTTTTCTTTTTTTCTCTTCTTTTCCTTCACAAATATCAAACCCTAGAAATGCAATCCATCAAAAAGGGCAGCAAGAATCATTAACCAATGAAGGAAAAGCAAGAACACAGATAAAAAATGACTCTTGCTCCTTAAAGCTTCCATCGTTGTTCACTATTTTTGAGCTTGTTTCCTTTTAACCTTAAAAATTTCTTCTTGACTTATTCCTACATGGTTTTTCATGTAGATTCCAAATATGTGCTTAGATCTATGAAAATAAAACTCCTCCTTTTAGCTACTCTTGACTGAACCACTAGAGGTACTTGAACCAAAAATTACAACTTTGTTTTAATGCTTCCAACACTTGTTCCTTTTGGTTTACCTTACACCATTTCTCATTTTAAGCATCATGGAAGCCTTAAAACATTAAAAAACTCATCCTAGGGTTCAGTCATCATCTTGGCTGAAATGAACATCCAAAGAAACAACCAAGAAAAATGCTTCAAAACAACCTATAGCCACTTGCAAACACTAGGAACTAACATGTTTTGATGTGTCTCAGCAAGTGTGATCAACAAAACTTCCTTCCCCTCAAGATAACCAGTTCAGCCAACTTCCAAAGGAGAGGAGTAACAGATTTTCAACCATAGAAAGAAAGAAAACAAAGCAAGAACCCATCTAAAATCAAGAACTAACCTTAAATCCTTGGTTGTATGGTCAAAGGTGCTTGCTTTTCCTTGCTTCTCCCTCAAAACTCTCTCTTCTCTCTCTTGGGTCTCCTTGGCTAAAATACACATCTGAAAATGGGGGAAGATGAGCTTGTTTAATGAGCCAAAATATCCCAACCACCATCTTTAATGAGAATCCAAGTGTCATTATCCTTTTTAATCTTGCTTTCTCTTTCTTAATTAACAAAATCCAAACGAATTTAATTACTAAAAGTCAAGATCCTCTCCATTTGAGGAGTGACACTTGGCAAGTTCAAATCCTCTCCCTTGAGGGCTTGACACATGGCTCAATGTGATCCATTTGATTTGCAAGACACTAGTCTTGCTTTATCAGTATACTTTGGCTCTGAGTTTAGCTTCCTATAATTACAGTAGTTTGACATCTGTAATTATTTTTTATCAGATCCTTAATTTATTCTCCTCATTTTTATCTCCCCAAATTGTCCTCTTTTCCTCAAAATTAGTTTCCCAATAATTAAATAAAAAGGAAGATTAATTTCCTCCTCTTTAGAGATTTTTCCACTTTTCACAAGTATTTGGAAAAAATCTTGAATACTTGATGGTCTTCCTTTAATTCCATAATCTCATATAATTCTTGGGGTCTCATAGAAATTTTCTTGGAATTTTATTCTCCCTAAAAATATTTATTTGGAATTTTCTGAATAAAATCCCTTAATTAGCCTAAATCACCCTTAGATCTTTTTGTAATTTCTCTAAGGGTAATTTGGTCATAAAACCAACTTTATAATTTCATATAACTCTCAAAGGATATTATCCTCATTTTTTCTTAATTTTCCAAGGCTTGGAAATATTTTTCCTTATTTACATTTGACCAACTTTCCTTAATTAGTCAAATTCTTATAATTGGCTTGGAAAATTATGGTAATTATTTTCCACCAAAATTCTTCTTCTTCTCCTTATTATTTTTAATCCTTAATATTTTGAGAATATTTCTTATTTCTAATTACCATAATGCTGGATGTGACACCTCCATGCATGTATACCTTGGTTTATGCAAGGTTGAGATGATATGTTATGCTATGATGTTATGTTTTTCCATGGCAAGTACATGATACTCAAGTATGTATGTATGCATGTAGCTTGAATTACATTGTGATGTGTAACCATAGTAATGTATGCAATGTGCTACTAAGATTCTCCAAGAATCTTACCCCAATATTTAAACGAACCCTAGGGCTTTCAACCTCTAAGAGCAAAGGAAAAGAAATGGCTATACTAAAGAGTTAAGTTTTCCTCAAGAAGAAGAAGAAGAATGAAGAAAAACCTTATGTTGGATGAATGTAATTAAGAGTATGCTTTAAGGTTTTAAGTTATGGATATATGCTAGCTTATGTGTTAATATGTGAAAGCATGCTAGTGTTGTCCAATATGCATGATTATATGGTAGGTGAATTAGTATGTAAGTAATTGGTCAAGTAAGACAATTTATCCTCCCAAGGGGGATAAAAAGTCAACATTATGGACCTAAACTTTGACCAAAGTCAAGTTAAGCAATCAAGTGAGTTATGATATGAGATTCAGTGAGCAAATAGATGGGATTTTTCTCTCTAAAATGAGGTTAGTTCACCTGAATCTGATGACCACACAAGAAGTTATGCCCTTCCAAAGTTGGGATAAAATAAGTGGAAAATGAAAAAATGACCATATGAACAGTAAATTTTTCAAGAAAAGTTGGGCTTGAATTTTAAGGCAATCAGTCCAAAAACTATTTTTTCTCAAAATTTTATCCAAAGAGCTTTCCATAGAACTTAGAATCACTCAATTTCAATTTTCCTACGATTAGTTATGAATTTTTAAAGTTGGCTGAAGGTTTTCGGGCATACGTGGAGTCTGCAATGAAGTCAGGTTGCCACGCGGAGGTCCGATCACCTTGACGGAGTCGGATCTACGAGACACAACAAATGCACCGGAGGGAGAGTTTGGAGAGACAGAGAGAGAGACTTTTGGAGGAGAAAAAACGCATAATGCTACTGCCCAAAACTGATCCCTTTTGATCAGTTTCGTAACTCCTTATTTATTCAAACAAAAACTGTCTCAAAACCGTCTCCTCTGCACAACCGTTCCCGCCTTTTGGCAAAATATATTAAAGGGCAAAAATTATAGTTAAGGACCCATGAGTTTTGCTATTTACATTGGAGTCCCAAATGACATTGGGCTCGGGTCCAATCCACCAAGGGTGGACTGGCCCATTTTTCTACATTGGCAAAGATTTTAGTGAAATGTGAATAGTGCGTAGAAGCATTCTGTGACTTGAGGTTGCACCCTGAGAAGTTAAGGTCATGACCTGAAGGCAAAAATGGCCTCTGTGACCTCAAGTCACGACCTGAACTGGGAAAATGAAAAATTTTCAAATTTTTAAGCCTTTTCTCATACTTAAGGGTCATATAAATTTTAAAACTTGATTTTTCATAACATGTAGTCTTCAAAAGGGATTCCAAATGCTTCCACAAGGCAAGTTCATTAGTATAAACGTAAGGTGGTACATAAGGGAAGTAGACTCTTCTGAACTCACTTGTGATTCTTTCCCTGATTCTGCTTTATGTGCTGTGGTTGTCAAAGAGCCTTAGTATGCTGATATTATCAATTATCTCATGACTGGACTCAGCCCTCCTTTTATGTCTAAATTTCAGGCACAAAAGCTTCAGAGCGAGTCCCAATACTACATATGGGATATACCTCATCTGTGGAGAATGTGTAATGATCAAGTTATTAAGAAGTGCATGTCGAGTGAAGACTTCGAGCCCATCATTTTAGCTTGCTATTCCATGGTTTGTGGGAGTCATTTTAGTATAAGGAGAACATCTAGGAAAATCTTAGATTCTGGATTTTAGTAGCCAACACTTTTTAAAGACTCTTGCATTTTGTTAGTCATGTGACAAAGTCAACGTTTTAGAGGGCTAGAAAAAAGGCATGAGATGCCTTAACAGCCTTTATTGTTTTGTGAAATCTTTGATGTTTGGGGTATTGTTTTCATGGGACCTTTTCTTTCATCCTTTGATCTTGTATATATTTTGTTAGCTGTAGATTATTGTCCAAGTGGATAGAAGCGATACCTTCTATAAAGGATGATGCCTAAGCCGTTTCAAAATTTCTTAAATCAAACATTTTTTGTAGGTATGGGATCCCTAAGGCTGTAGTGAGTGACAGGGGTACACATTTCTATAATAGGATTGTTGAGAATCTATTTGCAAAATTTGGTGTTACTCATAAAGTCTCCACTATCTATCACCTCCAAACCAATAGTCAATCTGAAGTTTCAAATAGAGAGGTGAAGCATACACTAGAAAAGATAGTAAAGCCTTCCAAGAAAGACTAGAGTTTATGCTTGGAAGAAGCATTGTGGGCCTACCAGACTTCATACAAATCACCTATTGGCATGTCCCCTTATCATTTGGTTTTTGGGAAAGCATGCCATTTGCCAGTGGAGCTCGAGCATAAGGCCTATTAGGCAGTCAAGCAGTGCAACATGAACATAGAGTCTTTTGGATTAGAGAGGAAGTTGTAACTGCAAGAGTTGTAGGAGCTTAGACTTAAAGCTTATGAAAGTTCCAGACTCTACAAGGAGAAAACAAAGTTCATGCATGACTGGAGAATCCTACGAAAGCACTTCAAAGAGGGTGACTAAGTAATGTTATATAAGGCTCGGTTCACTACGGTGCACAACTTTGGCATGGTTGAGCTTTTATATGAGGAGATTGGAGCCAGATTCAAAGTAAACAGCCATCTATTGAAGCTCTACCATGAGAATCAAAGCCTCCTTAACTCCTAGGTTGTTTCTTTCCTTCACTCATTTACTTACTTTTTGTAACATCCTAAATTTTGGCGCATAGATACAAGTAATAGCACAAGGAAAGGATGATTACTAAGTCCAATGCAATGAAAGTCCCGGAGATTCCTTGGAAGGAAAAATAGGTTTTCTAAGGGCAAATGTGTAAAACAATAGTGTCCGCAAACTAAAAAATGAGGAACTGGAAGCAACTAAGGGTCAGAGGTTATGACAAAAACTTGCAAGAGATGGTTCCAAAGGTTAGGCCTAAGGAGGGACTAAATTTCAAACAAGAGATTCCTGGGCCAAGCAAGGACCTAATTATAAATAATAAAAGTTCTGGTCAGCCAATGCTCAGAGTTAGCAAAAAGGGCCCAAATGACTTAGAAAAATTCCAGAAAAATAGGAATAGGATCTTAGACCCGATATAAGGCTAGAAATAACGGAAATGCCCTGAAGTCATTCCAAGGTTTTGAAAAATTTTAGATAATAACTTAAATTGAATTATTTAAGCTATGAGACGGCCTCAAATAATTAGGAAAAACTGGGGAACAATAGTTGAGGAATTTACACAGATTGTAAAATTAATTTCGTCCCTAGAAACTGACAAGGTTAGATTTAATTAAATTTAAAGCATATTTATACCCTATCCGGGGAAAGACAAAATAACTGTCTACGTTTGACTTTTGACCCAAGAAAAATTAGAGGAATTTCCCGTGATGAAAGGGAAAGAATGAAACCCAAAAACAGATCAAAGAGTTATGAGCGGATAGAAAGAATTCAGAGAAGGTAACCTCGATTAAGTATTATTTACTAATATTTCTGGGAAAAGAAGAAAGAAAATATCTAAAGACCATCATGACAGTGCTGAGTCAACATGCCGAGTCACCAAATGCAATCATAACACCTACGAGTCAGCATACTGAGTCACTAAGTACAATCATGACACCTATGAGTCATCATGCTAAGTCAGCAGGAAATATTTATGGATAGCATAAAAATTAGAACGCAGTACGGGAATATTTTAGACAGTCCTTTGTCTATCCGTTATAGTGAAATCTCTAATGCGTGACTCAGTAAGATTAAGTAGCTTATCAGTAGAGCTAATTATTTTTATCTATGCTCCTCTAAGATGATGCCATATATGTACTTAATTAAGATGAGAAAATAGTGCCAGAAATGTCCCAGTGGTACCTGGTAAGTCAGGACTCAAAAAAGTACCCTATACGGGACAGAATGGCAAAATAGGTAGAGGAATGCCTAAGGGCTATATTTTGTACAAATTTTATATTAATTTATTTCCTATTTTAATGCCAAAATGATGAAGGAATATGGAAAAAACAAGTGTACGGTTAGATGGGAAAAGAAGGTATTACGTGTACGGTTGGATGCAAGACACGTGTACGGTCGGATGCAAGACATGTGTGCGGTTGGATTAAAGACATGTGGCTTGATGGTGTAAGCATGATGTCATCAAGATGACATCACCCTAGACAAGTGTCACATTTCTTGGAGAGAAAGCTTACTTATTCAAGAAGAGAGAATGGATGGCCGAGATCGAATCGGAACTGACGGCCAGGATTTGTTCTAGTTTTCTATAAATACTCCCCACCCCTCCATTTCGTCCAAGCACAAGGAACCTATAGGGAAGCTCTTGCAAAATGGTTTCTAGAGAGAGAAAGAAGAGGGAGAATGAAAGGCCAAGTGATCCCAAGCCAGATCAAGCTCTAAAACAAGGTATGTGTGCTGTTTTTGATGTAGTTTCTACCTTCCTTGTTATTTTTGAGCTGGTGGTTGGTTTGATTAGATTTTTTATGATTGAAATCCTATGGGGAGGTGCTGCACGAAATTTATTGGAATAGGAGAAGATGATATGGATGTTAAAAGCGTTTTTAAAGGCTTGGACACAACAAGAATCAAGTGGTTCTGTGTTGATTTTGCAAGAAATCCAACTTTCCCTTAGTTTGTGATTCTGTTCGGCCTTGACTATTCTGAATAGTTAGGATTGGATTTTGATTGTTTTGAGCTTGGAAATGGATTCTACATACAAAATTATGTGAGGATAGTATGTGGAAATAATTTTAGGAAGGTTGGAATTGAAACTCAAAAGTTAGAGTTCAAGTATGTTCAAGAAAGAATCAAGCAAAGATAAGTTGATGACTTGATTCTAATAAGTTTTTTTGCATCATGTATTGATGTGTTTAGGACCTTGAAACATCCAAGAGGATGTTTAATGGTGTTGACCAAAAATCCATAGGGTTGAAAAGACAAGGGAATCAAAAGAAAAGCAATAGGAAAGCTATGTTACAAGGTAGTAAACTTACCTGTATTGTGTGCTTGATATGTATGCTTGCATGATGTGGTTGTGTTGCCACGATGTGACTAAGCTATGATGAAATGTTTGCAAAGTTATGTTTGCAAGTTTATGTTATGCTTTGCCTTGGCAATATGTTATGAAAGTATGAAATGTTTTAGCTTACTTTTCATGGCATTCATGAGTTAATGTTATAACATGTGATGCATGTGCATTATATCTTGCATGCTCATAGATAGTGTTTGCTACTGAGATTCCCCCGAATCTCACCATTTCCTAACCAACCATTTAGGTCAATCAATGGTGGGCAATAATGGCATGAGAGTCAAGGAGAAGAAAGTGGAGAATTATTGACGTTAATGAATGATGTTATTATTCAATTTGTAATTCTCCTATTATGTAATTTATGTTATGGATGCCAATGATGCCATGTATTTAATTACAATATTTATGGGAGGAATAGAAATGTATGAGGATGATTGGAAAAGTGTAAACCCAATTCATGTATGCCAAAGAAATAGAAAGAATTAAAGTAAAAAGAGGTTAAGGGATAAAACTTAGTTCATAGAGCAATGAGTTTGTAGTTCCAGTTTGACCTATCAAATGAATGAGTTAAGCCATAAAATTTGGTAGATTCATAGTACACATCCCAAGCTTTAAAATGATAGGTAGATTGCCTCAATTGGGTATGTACACAAGGAGATACGATTTTTATAGAATTAGTTAAGATTTTTGAAATTGGGCTTGTAATCTGGAATTTGAACAGTGAATAGTAACCAGAGTAATTATGTTGAAAATTTTTAATCCACAGGCTTGTATTTTGACTTGCTTGAACCATAACACTTTTGAATGCATACTCTGAGGGGTTAAAGGTTGGATGTTTCACTTTTTCCCTATTATTGCTCGTGATATATTCTGTGCATTGGTATGCTGAATGAGTGTGGAAAAGAAGCCACTTCAGTGGTTTAGTTTTAATCTAGTTAGTAATTTTCTATTCAATAAGATCCCTTTTTTAATTCTGATCTCTACTTCTTCTCCTTATGTGCTTAACTGTATAGTGCTACCAATTGGTACATTATCTGATTTTAATTGCTGGAGAAAGTTTGCTACTCTAATTTATGTGTTGCGCTACCTTATCTTGAGCTTATTAAGCACCTTTTGATCTTATACTGTGTACTTGAAAGTTCTGAAGTATCCAGCTGCCTCCTTTGTTTGTGTGCCTTTATTCCGTTTCTACTATGTTGTTTCTGCTTAATTTTGGTGTCTCTGGCTACTTTTATTGTGGCAAACTCTATCCTTTATCCCAGCGAAGATGCCCTGCTTGTGTATGTTTGCTCTCGGGATACTTTTCCCGTGGCAAAGTCCCTCTATATTAGTCGTTTTCCTCTTGGACAGTGTTTGCCATGGTATAACCTTCACTTCGCCGTGGTGAAGCCCCTTTCTTTCTTCTCTTCGTCTCTCGGGATGGTTTCACCATGGTAAATATTACCTTTTGTTGTGGCAAAACGCTAAATTTTACACAGACCGGTTGCCATTTTACCCTATTTCTCCATGTCCTTTTACCGTTTTGCCCTTCGTAACTGCCAAGCCATTCTATTTCTTCTACTCCGTTTTCATTTTTTCACCCCCACTACCCTGAACCTTTCAAAAACCTCCCCATCCATTACATTTCCTTTGAAGTCAGCCTTCCCTTTCCCTTCTCCACACTCTCATATCTTCATTCTTCTCCTTCCTCCTTCTTTTCCCACATTCAGCCACAGCACCCCTCGTCTCTCTGGTCTCCTACATCTTTCTTTAACCTCCTGTGTTTCTCCGTTGCCATTCCTCTCCTTTGCTTACGTCCTCCATTCCTGCTTAAGGATGCTCCCCCTTTTGCTGTAAGTTTTCTTTTTCTTCTCCTTCCTTTTGTTCTTTCTTTCTTCTGTCTCTTTTGTTGTGCTTAGGGTTTCTTTGTCTCTCTATTTAGTTCTTTTAGTTTGCTGATTGGGTTGGGTTGTTTTAATTTCAGTTTTCAGTTCCATAGCACTTAGGCTATCTAATGATTCATAGTGTAACTTTTTTCTTGTGATTCTTCTATTTAAATGAGAAATTTTTTTGGTAAATTGAAAACCTATAAATCATTGGATAGCCATTTGCGGTAGCCTTGGTCATTAATTTTGTTTTTTTCCTGGGGTCTTTCTTGTTGCTTTATGTTTTTCTTTTGTGTTTGTTTAGTGTGTTTTGTGTGCTGTATACAGAAAGATGCCTCGTACTAAAAACCCTGTACCTATGTCTGAATCTGATTCTGGGGATGCGTACACCTTCAAAGAGCTGTATGAAAAGATTAACCAAAGACCTCTTCTTAAGGAGCGACCCTTCCCTTTAGAACCCCCAGACAACCTTTTTGTTCGCCAACTCCGAGCATCCCAATTGACAGGTTTGGTCCAGTAGTGTTCCATGGGCAATGACACCTTTGTTCGCTATTTCTACACCTATGCCTGATTCTATAGTGCCATGATCATCGATTTTGGCAATGTTCGTGTCCACCGTTCTTTTACTGTTGATAACATCCACTACCATTATCACCTTCTACCTTGTCGCCATTCTGGTTATGCAGAATATAAACATAACTATCCCTATGATGCTGTTGTCCAAACCCTTTGTCATGAAGGTGCCACTTGGTATCACCCCCGCACTACAGAACAATACCTAAAACGGTCCAAATTCTGACCTGAGGTTCCTCCTTAGCTGCACTTAGTCTGCAACAACATTGTACCTACCACCAACCTAGCCAATGTACCTAAGCGCCAAGCCCTATACATCTACCTTCTCATGAATGGCCAATCATTTGATATAGCCAATACCATTTACTCAGGTCTCCATGATGCCATCAACACCTCCAAACTCACCAACAGCATCCTTTTTCCACACCTAGTAATTGACCTTTTCTGCTTTACCAATGTCCCTGAGTATGACTGTAACACCTTACATTTACGACCTTATATTGTGCCAAGTTAAGACATTCGGAAGCGCAATTTAAGGTTACCGGGTTGAAAAACCTGAATTTGAAAAGTTCTTTTCCCGCATTACTATTCATTGTAACCTTAAACTTGGCATAACTTTGGAAAATCATAACTAATTCTAGAAAAATCGAAACAAGGTCGTTCTAAGTCTCACTCGAAGCTCTTAACATCATCTATCAAGGAAAAATGACCTCAGGTTCCACTTTAATCAGAAACGCATCCGTTTTCAATTTCGAAAAGTACTGTTCATTTGGTCATTTTTCTATTTTCCGGGATTTTTGCCTAACTTCGGAAAGGCATAACTTCTCACACAGAGCTCCGATTGTGACGCTTTACCACTCATTTTAAAGGGAAAAATAAGATCTATTTGCATGCCAAATTTCAGGGAAAAATTCAACCATTTGACCAGGGTCTTCGTTGGTCAAAATTTGGTCAAATCTAGACCATTTTTATCCCCTTTTTCACTGATTCTAACAGCATTTCGTTTTTCACTATAATCATACCATAATCACATATAAAGCTACTCTATCATTAATATACATTCAAAAAGGTTACCATATCATGTGTTCATGATCAGAGTATGCTTACATGGCTTGAAAGAGAAAGGTTCAAAACCGTATAATACAATACATAATTCATAACTTCCTCAAGCCATGATTATTTCCTTTCCCTTCTCCTTGGCAGTAGTGGCACCTAGGATATCATGTTATAGGAGGAATGAGATTTCATAGAAATCCCAGTAGCATTGAACATACAACCATCAAGTCAACATGCATAAGATGTCATGCTACATGCAGTAAAATAACATTGCTAGTCTTTATGCCATGCCATAATCATTCTGTATCCATGTCATCATATCATGGAGCATATAATCATTCTGGTCAAAACTCAATCATGCAAGAGCCAAGGCATACATTGCAAGGAGTTCACATCATCTGTACATAAACATTCTCATGGCACATAAACACACATAGCAGAAACACCAAATGCAAATCAACAAAATAATTGCAGTTCACGCTACCTCAATTCTATGCTTAATGTTTCCTCCTTGTTCCCTTGCTTGAGATCCTCCTAGGTTTCCAGAAAATTGCCTATCAACCATACAGTAAGGGTATGGTAAATTCCATATCTAGTATACTATTCTTTCTCAATATAATGCTACCCTTGTGCCTTTCAATTTATAATTTCTGTATACCTTTCCTAAACCTTTAACCTTGGTTTGACCAAGCCTTTATCCTCAATTAAGGTCTTGGAATTCTTCCTTAATCCATGATTAATCATGCTTTCTTGGTTAATCACTAACCCTTAATCCTTAATCCAATATTTAATTAAGGTCCTTAAGTCACATAGTCATTAGTACAACATAATCTTCTAAAATTAAATCACTAATCCTTTATGGATTAACCCTTAATCATTCCCTACTCAACATGATTAACCATTAATCATTCTCTAATCAACATGATTAACCATTAATCATTCCTTAATCAACATGATTAATCATTAATCATTCTCTAATCAATATGATTAAGCTTTAATCAATCCTTAATCAACATGATTAATCATTAATCATTCTCTAATCAATATGATTAAGCTTTAATCATTCCTTAATCAACATGATTAACCATAATTAATCATCCTTCAATTAGCATAACTAATCACTAATTAATCAGGGTAGCTAACCTTAATTATTTACTAATCTTTAATCAATTAACATGATTAATCTTAGCTATCACTAAACCATAATTAATCAAGGTAATTAATCCTAATCTTCCTCAAATAAATAATTAACTAAAAATAATTAACACTTAGGGAGGTAAACATACCTTAATTAGCTCTTAACCAACGATTAGAGGTGTCTAACCTTGCTTTCTCCCTTTCTCTCTCTTCTTTCTTCCTTTCTCTCTCCTAGAACTCAAGAACACAAAATTCCCTCTCAACAAAACCTCTTGGCCGAATTTGTTCATAGAAGGGGGGTATTTATAGGCTTTGATATTTCAAAATGCCGAAAATGCCCTTCGGGAAAAAGATGCGATCTCGGCCGTCCATTTTTTTCTACTTTACACATGGACAAATCTTAGGGCACACACCATAAGAAGTTGACACATGGATGGACACCTAATCACCATGTGATTTTCATGTGGAAATAAAATATTATTTTATTGTTTTGTCTCTTATTTCCCTTTATGCCCTTGAACAATTTGGAAAATTCCAACTTTGTCCTCCCCTTCTAATTTTGGCTGAAATATTGCTCTCAATATTGGAAAAAAAATGACTCATCCAATAATCAGTACAATCCACTGATTATTTGTGTATTTTCGGTCCGATTTTCCAACAATCCTGTCCAATTTACTGTCACAAAATTTTGATTTCAACACCTCATTAAATTCCCCTCATTCCAAGGGTAATCCTTGATTTTTCTCAAGTTTTATCTCCCTCTATAATTTTCTAAATTTTATCCTGTCAAAAATCACTATTCTACCGATAATAATTTGGTAATAAATATTCTTTAAGCTAACCTTTGTACATCCAAAGGTGGGAAGTAATTTTATAAATTAGGATAATATGTCACATAATTTATCCATATTTTTCCTTGAATTTTTGAGGCCTCTATATATTTTAAATAATGGAAATTGGCTAATTTTCCTTAATTAACCAAAAATTCCAATAATTACAAATAATTCCCTGATAAATTATTTTTAATCTTATATTCATCTTCTAAGCCTCAAACATTATTCTGTACCCTCCTTTCTATTTTTCATGATTTTCTGGGAATTTTCAGGAATTTTGGACATTATTTCCAATACTGCCCTTTCTTAACCGATCTTTTCAAAAATGACCGTTATGTCCCTATCCTGATTTTTCCTCATAGCCTGGATCCTCTACCAGTCTACTATACTATTTGGCCTTAGTTAGTCACAAATCATTCATCAATTAGAATAAAATTATCAGGGTGTGACAATGACAATGATAGCTACTTCAAGCCAGCCCTTTTTTTTTTATGACCACCTTAAACAGCCTGTCATTGGCCCACCTCCTCCCATCCAACCTGTCTATGATCTTGGAGCAGCTCCCACAGCTGGGGTACTAGCCCAAGAGGGCCAAGAAGGCAAAGAAAGCCAGGAAGGTTAAGAAGCCCTTAAACCTGTTACCTTAGAGACCCTGGCCAATGATATTGATGAGCTGGCTGAGCATGTCCATTAGTTGCACGTCACACTCTTCTGAGAGATCAAGAGGTAGAAGGACTGTGATGCTCTATATGATCGAGACCGATGTTACTTCCGTCATTTGGATGCTTTGATTACTGACCGGTTGAACTTCCTCCTACCCCTCGAGGAGGATGATCCTCAGAGTGGAGCCGAGACATCTGGGGTAGGTACTTCTGGTGTAGGACCATCTGGGTCTGAGGTGGATGACGCTGGGATGTAGCAGTAGTTCTTTTTGTGTTTGCTTTGTTTGTTGTTTTTATCTTTTTCGCAAGTTAAAGTTACTGGATACTTTAAGCTGTTCAGTGTTTACAATTGTTGTGCACAATACTTGTTGGATGCTAGTTTAATTGGTTATATTTGCTATTTTCTTTCATTGGTTTTGATTCCCTACTCTATTTCCATTATCCTCTTTGTTTTGCCTGCACTCTGTCACCCTTCTCCCTTCTATTTACGAATTCGATGTATTGTGCTTCAATTTAAAATTGGACTTCACATCTTCCGGTTCGCTTGTTACTTGGTTTGCATATACTGGTTTAAACATTGAGGACAATGTTGTGTTTAAGTTTGGGGGAGGGATTTCTGTTTTGAATTTCAACAAATGTTTCTTTATGCATCCATTTTGGCCTCCGATGTGCTTTAGATCTGATCAATTGTGTGTATTTTTGAACTTATTGGAGTTAGTTTCCAGGGAATTTTTAGGGAAATTTGAAATTGCATTGCATTTTACTATTCTTTTCTCAACATTGTCTACTTTTACCACGACAAACTTTTAGTTTTGCCGTGACGATCTTCCCTATCTTTCAGCATTCCACTTCTCGGCCATACTTCGCCGCCGCAAACTTATGGTTTCGCCATGGTGAAGCAAGCTTGTTGCTAGGTCTCTCCCCTTGGCCACATTTCACCACGACACACTTCTTCCTTAGCCACGACGACGGCCCTAAAACATACATTTGCTTTGTAATTTCTCTGTTTTTCTTTTTCCCCATCAGTAATTCTCCTGGTTTTGATTCTTTATACTCCTGCATTTTTAAAAATTATTGGAAAATTCAAATTCTACTTGTGCTTTTAGAAAACTATCATGTTTCCAAATGATGGTTGAATTTAGCTAAATCATTCCCTGTTGCATCTTACTATTGGATCCACTTAGGGTTTAATTAAAACCATTTTAGACCACATTGGATGGTCTTGGGCTTAAAATCCATGAAAAACACTAATTTTCGGATTTTTACTGTTCATCGGGTAAAAATCCAGTTTTCTGACCCAACTTCAAAAATTCATAACTTAATCTAGAAAAATTAAAATGGAGTGGTTCAAAAATTTATAAAAATATCTTTGAATGCTATTTCAAGAAAAAATAATATTATGAAGTAATTCTATTTGAAAAAGTGTCAGGTTTTTGTGAAAGTCACCTCTGTCCATTTGGCAAAAATTCTATTTCCGGATTCTGAACCTTAACTTTGAAAAATCATTAAAAATTTTGTAGTTGGCCAATTTTAACTTGATGCCTATCAATTTGAAGCTCATGATGTCAACTTTAAGCGTGTCAAATTTCGTACAAAAATTCATTCGGTAACTTAATAAAACGTGGCTCTAATTTGGCAACCTGCTTAAAGATTACAGAACCAACCATACATACTTATACATAACCAAATATAAATATTTCCTCATGGTTCATCACCATATTTATCCTTGGATTTGCAGCCTCCCTTTTGATGATTGAGTCCCTAAAAGATTAAGTTACATATGGGGGATGAGATTTCAATGAAATCCCAGTAGCAAGATCAATCAACCAAAACATTAATATGCATCAATTACAAGCATTCCAACCTTTTGCTATTAATAGGGAACTACTTTACGTCATACATATAGCACTCTAACATGCAACAGCCAAGGCACATAAAGCAAGGAGTATAGCTACACAATCATCATCATCATCATCATTTAGTTCAACCACATAATAGCACATGAAATTGCATAGCAATCAATGCAACACTAACCATTAAGGTCAATTAAATCTTACTACCTTAATCCAAAGCTCTTTGATTTTCTTGTTCTTCTTTCTTGCTTCCACAAATGTCAAACTGTAACATCCTGAGTTTTATCAGGTTTTAATAGCCTCTTTTTGGTTGATTTTGAGGATAGATTACTGATTTAATGTTGATCTTGGTGTTTGGGTTGGAATTGAGGTATGTTGGAGGAATAGGTGAACAGACCCCACTTAGGGTATGTTCGCAACTTCACCGTGTAACACCTCATGTTTAAATCAATTAACTTTCCTTGCGGAAGCATTTGGAATCACTTTTGAAGGCTACAATTGATGAAAAATCAAGTTTGAAAATTTTCATTTACGGGTTACTATTCATTGTCACCTTAAAATGTGACAAACTTCAAAAATTCATAACTAATTATAGAAAAATTGAAATTGAGTGATTCCAAGTTCTACAGAAAGCTCTTTGGATAAAATTTTGAGGAAAAATAGTTTCTGAATGGATTGCCTTGAAATTCAAGCTCAATTTCCTTTGAAAGAGTTACTGTTCATTTGGTCATTTTCGGATTTTACTGCATTTTTGCCTAACTTTGGAAAGGCATAACTTTCTGCTCAGTTATTGTAATCAGGAAAACTACCCCTCATTTTAAAGAGAAACATCAGATCTCTTTGCTTGCAAAATCTTATGACCTAACTCATTCGTTTGATAGGTCAAACTGGAGCTACAAACTCACTGCTCCAGGACTTACGTTTTATCCCTTAACATCTCTTTAATTCTTTTTATTTCTTTGGCATACATAACATGGCCTTACTCTTTCCCGTTCATGCTCATACACTTTCATTCATGCCATAAATATTATAATTAAATACATGGCATCATTGGCATCCATAACATAGTTCACAAAAATAGTAGAATTATACATTTATCAACAGTCTCATCCATTAACAAGAATAATTCTCCGCTTACTTCTCCTTGCTTCTTATGCCATTATTCCCATTGTTGATTGACCTAAATGGTTGGTTAGGGAGGGGTGAGATTTGGGGAATCTCAGTAGCAAACACTACCCATAAGCATGCAAGACATAATGCACATGCATGACATGTTATAACATTAACACATGAATGCCATGGAAAGTAAGCTAAAGCATTTCATGCTTCCATAACATATTGCCAAGGCAAAACATAACATAAACTTAAAAACATAACTTTGCAAACATTTTATCATAGCTTAGTCACATCATGGCAACACAATCACATCATGCAAGCATACATATCAAGCACACAGTATAGGTAAGTTCACTACCTTGTAACATGGCTTTCCCCTTGCTTTTCCTTTGATTCCCTTGTCTTTCCAACCATGTGGACATTCGATCAACATCACCAAACATCCTCTTGGATGTTCCAAAGGTCCTAAACATAGTCACATTGATCATACAATCCATTAGGACCTCTAGATTACATAAAGTTCAAGACTAGCTTTCTTGAACCTCAACCCTTTCTCTTAGTCTTAGGGTTTTCTTTCCAACTTTTCTAACACAAATCTTATCATTTCCCATCCTTAAGATCTATTTCCTGTCAATTAGGACCACTTTAGATGGCCTTAGATTCAAGAATACCAAATTTGGAAATTTTGCTTCGCGGGTACTGTTCACGCAGAATTTCCAGAATTTTTGCTCAAATTTGAAAATTCATAATTAATTCTAGAAAAATCCAACTTGAGTTGTTCTAAGTCTCATTGAAAGATCCTTAAGTTAAATTTACATGAAAATTAGTTTCAGGAACCAATTCTACGCCGAACAGCACCAGAATTGTACGGAACTCGAAACTCTTCCAAAAGGTCAACACTGTTTCCAGATTTCAAACCCTAACTTTGAAAAATCACCATAAATCGTACACATATCCAAATGAAGTGTTCTACCTATGGATTTAAATCTCACAGAGTGTACTTTAAGCATACAAAATTTCAGAATCAGATACGCACAGTAACTAATCCGAAATAGGCATAAAATCAGGTGCTATAACCATCACATACCTTGTTTTAGAGTTTGATCTGGCTTGGAACCACTTGGCCTTTCTTTCTCCCTCTTCTTTCTCTCTCTAGAAACCATTTTGCAAGAGCTTCCCCATGGATTCCTTATGCTTGGACGAAATGGTAGGGAGGGGAGGGGTATTTATAGAAAAGCAACTGAATCTGGACCGTTGATCTTAAAAATACGTGGCTCGACCTGGACCGTCCATTTTCTCTTTTTGATCTTACGGTGACAAGTGTCCTATGACATCATGCTTACCTCATCATGATGACATCATGCTTACATCATCAAGCCACATGTCTTTAATCCAACCGCACATGTGTCTTGCATCCGACCGTACATGTGTCTTCCATCTAGCTGTACATGTAATATTTTCTTTTTCTCATCTAACCGTACACTTGTCACTTTCATGTCCTTTCATCATTTATGGCATTAAAATAGGGAGAAAATAAATGGAAAATTCGTGCAAAAATATTTTCTTAATTATTTCTCCACCTATCAAGCCAATCTTGCACCACATCAGATACTTTTCGAGTCTTGACTTACACTGTACCGTTGGGACAACTTCTTCTTAAAATTCTAGCCAATAAAAGGTACATATATGGCCCCATCTCAGAGGAACATAGATGAAAATAATTAGCTCTACTGACAGGCTACTTAACCTTATTGAGTCATGCAGTAGAGATTTCACTATAACGGGTAGACAAAAGACTGTCTAAAATATTCCCATACTGCGTTCTGATTTTTATGCTGTCTATAAATATCTTTTGGTGACTCAGCATGATGACTCGTAGGTGTCATGATTATGCTTGATGACTCAGCATGATGACTCGTCGGTGTCATGATTACGCTTGATGACTCAGCACACGACTGACTCATCAGCATCGTCATGATGGCTCTTAGATATTTTCTTTAGTTTTGTCTCCTATTTAGGGGATAAAATTATTTAATATTTGACTGAAGCATTTTATTCAATCCAGAGCTCCAAAATTTCATCCAAAAATATCATAAAATTCCTCATATTCTAGAGAAAATCTATGAATTTTCTCAGGTCATAACTCAACCTGTAGCTCTACTTAAAAATCATTCTTTAAAATGCCCTTTTTCAGCACAACTGGCTTTTAAGTATTCTTAAAGCCATTTTGCTGGTCTTCTGGGGATGAGACTAATTTTATAATTTTCTATAGTCTCTTAGATAATATATTCCTATTTTACCATAATTTTCTGAGGTTTCCTTATGACTCAAACAATTAGATCTACCTCTATATCTCAAATTGAGCCACAAACTTATAAATTCCTTTTAAGTTACCTCAGGGGTATTTTCGTCATCTCTCTTCACAAAAGAGCCTTAGAATATTATTTCCCATTTTTGGGATTTTCTTAGAATTTTCTAAGTACTTTCCATTTTTTTACCCCTGATGGCCGTAACTTTCTGAATTTACGGTTTTACCCCTGCTTAGGCTCAACCTCATAAAACCATCTCTTTGAGGCTTCTAAATTAACCTTTGGTCTGTATCTAGCCTCTTTTCTCTTTCTGGGCCTTTGAGACTTTACCGGAGCCTCTAACCTTGATTACACTTTAGCCCCTTAAAACTTTCACTTTGCAGTTTAGTCCCTGAACTTCCTTTCTCATCTTTAGGACCTCTACTAAAAAGGGGTCTGGTAGCCTATCTCATTCAGGCTATTTCTGATACTTCTAGGCTTAAAAATTGGGATGTTACACGCCGCGGCGAACCGGGAGTTCTAGGGGGCAAGTGTCTTTTCAAGAAGATTTGGCCGCAGCGAAGTTATTCAGGTGAGCGAGGTTTCCCTCTCGGGAAGGTGTCGCCGCGGTGAATTTAGGGGTATGCCGCAGTGAAGGTTTTCTGGGCAAGTGAGAGTTTCTCGGGAAGCTTTCGCCGTGGCGAAGTCAGGTTTTCGCGGGATTAGTTCGTCGCGGCAAAAGGCGTCAAATCTATATAGTCGCTGGAGGGGTCAGATGTGCGAAAATTAGAAAATTTGAAGGAGGAGAGAGAAGCTCTGCTAGGGTTTTGGTGTTGTGGCTTGGGAAAGGTGTTTCTAAGGATCCATTACCTCAAGTAAGTGATTTTAACCTCTAATCTACTTTCTTTCTTGGAATTTCTGAGGATTTATGGTGAAACCCTAGAGTTTTCTATGTTGTTATGGAATTGAGGTTTTTGACCGATTGTTTTGAGTTTAATTGATTGCTTTGGGTTAGTCTAAGTATTTAATCGGTGTAGTTTTCTTGGATTTGAAGAACTTTGAGTTTTTGAAATTAGGGTTTATGGAAATGGGAGGTTTGTGATTGAGGATGATAATGTGGAGGTTGATTTTGAGTCTTGTGAATTGGGTTATGTTAAGGAGGGTTAAATTAGATGTTTAATCGGTTTAGAATGTTGTTAGGACTTCAATTGTTCTTGAGGTTTGAATCCTAAATTGATATTTGGAGAGGAATTAAGGTTTTAATGGATTTTTATGACCTTGAAGTATTGCCTTGGTGGTTATACCCTTTTTAGTTGGGTAGAGTTGTGGTTAGAGCTAGGAATTTTGTGTCCCCAAATGTTGTTTTAGCCACATTATTAGTTGAAAGCTAATACATGATGGTTGTGTGGTTGTGTAGACCGGTTGTGAGCCTTGTTGGTGCACGGGGCCGTGTTGTTGGTTTGTTATTTCTTGCTCAGGCGAGAGGTAACCACTTTCCAATCCTTTGTACATGCTTTTGTGGTATTATGAGTGAATTTATGTTTTGTGCTCCGAGTAACAACTATGTTCAAAGTGTATGTTGTATATTAAAAAGGAAAACCGTCTTGTGGGGTTTCAATTGATATTGAATGAATTTGGAACTTGTGAAAGATAGGCCACTGAAAGAAGTTAATTGTGAAGTGATTATTTACTCTTGATTACGGATTAAGCATGATGCATGAATTGGGAATTGGTGAGAGTTTTGATTGTTACTACCACATGGTAAGGCCTCCATTAAGGCATGATGGTTGGCTCTTTACGTCCTCTATAGTACGGGATAGGCCTTTTGGCTCCTTACGTCCCTTATAGTAAGGGATAGGCCGGGTTCGGCTCTTGAAAATCCCCCAACGTGAGGGATATGGTTGATGGGATTGCATCATTGCACTTGCATGACTTGTTGTGGCTATCATTTATCATATTACTTGTGAATTGCCCCACTTGACACCTTACGAGCACCTATTTAGTAGTACTTTGAATTGGAAAGATTGGTTACTGGGACGTTTGTCTCACCCCGTGGTTTACAATGTTTCAGGTGAAGATTCTAGGCGTGTGCCATCGGGAAGAGACGCAGAGGCTTGAGCTTGGTTAGCTTTAGGCCTCTAGCTCTTGTATATGTATGGCTAGTATATATTGCCACGTTTAGGACCCCTTTTGAAATATTTTGATTACCTGGCCTTATTATAAACTGGAGGGAATGTTATCTCCTTATTTTGGTTGGCCGGAGGCCATTTCTAGTGTCTTATAAAACTCTGATTTATTTTGTTGGAAACCATTTGGATGGGCTGATGTGATGTCTTTTGTTACCCGGGCCGGAGGCTCGGAGGCCCAGTGGATGTAAATGAATGATTTTAGTTGCATGCAACGAAGTTTGAGTTTGAAACAAGTTTAAATGTTAATTTTAAAAATGATGCAAATTTCTTTCTACTATGGTAGTTTGTTGTAACAGCTTTCCTTTTCTACCATAGTAGTGATTTTATGACGAGTTTATAATGTTTTGAGGATAAGGGTTTTACACAAACCCTAACATGGCAATCCACAAAAAGGGCAGCAAGAATCATCAACCATTCCACATAAAGTCAACAACATAACTCAAGTAACTCCTAAACCCCTTAAAGCTTCCATCTTTGTTCTTGAATTTTTAGAGTTGGTTTCCATAAACCCTAAAAATTTCCTCTTGACTCATTTCTACATGATTTTTCATGTAGATTCCAAATATCTACTTAGATTTAACAAAATCAAATTCCTTCTTTTAGTTTTGAACTGACGGAACCATTAGGGTTTATTATCCAAAAATTGCAACTTTGATTCTATGGCTTCCAACACTTGTTCTTTAGGTTTACCCTACACTATTTTCCATTTTGAACACAATAGAAGCCTCAAAACTTTGAAAAATACATCCTAGGGTTTAGTTTTGGTCTTGGCTGAACCATACCTCTTGGAGTTCACCCATGAAAAACTTTTCAAAACAACACTAAACCACTTGAAACCACCTTGATTCATAGTATCCTAACTATGTTTAACAACAAAACCTCCTTCCCTACACTATACCCATTTCAGCCAGCAATAAGAAGGGATAAGAAGTGATTTTTCCAACCATACAAATCAATAAAACAAAGCAAGGAACATCTTAGAACAACTTACCAAGCTTAAATCTTAGTTGGGAGATCAAAGTAACTTGCTTTTCTCTTAATTTCCCTTCAAGTTCTCTCTTTTTCCCTCTTTTCTTGCCTTGGACGAATGGTGATCTGATTATGGGGGAGGAAAAGCTCAATTAAGATACCAAAATATCCCAACCACCATCATAAATGAGTTGCCGAGTGTCACCCTCCTACTTAGTCTTGAAACCTCTCTCTTAATTAACTTAATGCCAAATGAAATTAATTTCAAAAGTCAAGATCCTCTCCATTAGTGGCTTGACACTTGGAATGCTTTAATTACCATCCATTAGAGGCTTGACAAGTGGCAACTTGTGGGCCAAGTAAAGTGCAAGACTCTAGTCTTCACTTTATCGGTGCACTTTTACTCCGGGTTTAACTTCTTTTCTATAATTACAGTGCTCTAGTCTCTGTAATTATTTTTTGTTAAATCCATAATTATTCTTCTCATTTTTATCTTCCCGAATTGCCCTCTTTGTCTCAAATTTAATTTTCCAATAATTAAATAAAAAGGAAAACTATTTTCCTTCTCTTTAGTGATTTTTTCCACTTTTCAAAGGAATTGGCAAAAATCTTGGATACTTAAGGGTCTTCTTTTAATTTTATAATCTCTTATAATTTCTTGGGATATCATAGAAATTTTCTTGGGATTTAATCCTTCTTAAAAATATTTATTTGGAATTTTCCAAATAAAAGACCTGAAACTAGCTTAAATCACACTTAAATTCCTTTGTAATCTCTCTAAGGGTAATTTGGTCATAAAACCAATTTTATAATCCCATATAACTCTCAAAGGATATCATCCTAATTTTTTCTTAATTTTATGAGGCTTGGAATTATTCTTCCATAATTATTCTTGACCAATTTTCCTTAATTAGTCAACTTTTCATAATTGGCTTGGAAAATTATAATAATTATTTTCCATCATAATTCTTCTATTTTTCCTTATCCTTTTTAGCCTTTGAATATTTAGGAATATTCCTATTCCTAAATATCATATTACTAGATGTGACATTCCCCACTGTTTTTGACAAAGAGTAAACGAGGTTGTGCTTTGAAAATAGGATTATGCGTTTTTTTAAACCTTGAGATTGATATATTAATCGAGATACTAGCCTTGTTGGAAGGATATTTACACCTGACTTTGTTAAATTGTGTGAATTTGTTTAATTTCATATTTCTCTAGAACTTATTTTAATTCTTAATTGAAGCCTGATAGATCGACATCTTGTGAATATGATAGAGGCATTCATTTCGAAACCCTTGTTACCTAAACACAAGCCTAAACACTTGACCATTGCCAACCCTTTCGAACCATCACTTTGAGTACATGCATACAAATAAAATATAAATATTTTATTGTATTTTTGGCTCTAGTTTCTTGATTAAAAAATGGGCAAGGAAATAGAAGAAAAGCCAAAGAAATAAAACAAATTAGTAATTAAAAAAAAGAAAAAGGATTTAGTATCTTGAAAAACTTTTAATCCGTTCTTCAGAACATTCACACTTGTTTATATTGAGAGAATAATTGTTATGCTTTGTACTCAAAATTTTTCCTTTCTTCTATTATATTCCATCCAGTTTACAAAGCCTTCATCAACCATTACAAACCCTAAAAGTCCTCTTGATTTGCAATTTGTGGTTTTTGTGGTGGAGAGGTAGAATTATCACAAGCTTATGGTAGAGATTGGACTGAACAAATTTAGAGTGAAATAATCCTAAAACAAGTGAGTTGAGAGTTAAACACATGCCCTTGAAATAAATCTCTTTTTCTTAATCTTTTAGATTAAGTACGTATAGTGTTTATTCTCTTAGCATGTTTTCGTTCTACTGTTTTTATCTCTGTAGGGGTCTCTTACTAATTTCTACTCTCATCTTTAAGCATGTTGGTATTTCTTATTGCACTTGTACCTTTTTGAATTATTTTTGTGGGCTTTGTCCAGGAGTACAAAGGTCTAAGTGTGGAGGAATTTGATTAAGCTCAAATTGTTTATATTATTTGATGGCATTTTCTAGGTTTTTGTTACACTTTTTGGCTCATTTTAATGATATATGTGCTTAATTGAGATTGAGAGTCTTTGGTTTAAGTTAGTGTTGTTTGAGGGTAAAATTGTCATATTTATTCATTAATTGCATTCAACTGATTTTTGGGATAATCGATACCTCAAACCATTAATTTTTATTTCAAGACACACAAGAAGTAAAGCCAAGAGTGAAGACTAAGGAAGTGCAGCACACAAGAGGAAACATTACCATCTCTACCAGGTTTCATCGTGATAAACTCATGCCTTTGCCGCAGTGAAATACAGAACTTCCACAAGAGACCTCTCGACCACGGTTCGTCACGGCAAAACCATAACTACCGGTTTAGAATTAGCAACCCAGACCCAAACCATTTTCAGAAATTTTACCTACCCGCTTATACAAACCAACCCAGTATGTCACACCTTACTATAATATTGACTTAGGTTCTTTTCAAAATCATTTTTGACCATATTGGATGGTCTTGGGCTCACTTTTTACCATAAAAACGCTAATTTTCGGATTTTTACTGTTCATCGGGTAAAAATCCAGTTTTTCTGGCCCAAATTCAAAAATTCATAACTTATTCTACAAAAATCCAATTGGGGTGTTTCAAAATTCTACTTAAATCTATTTAAGTCCTCTTTCAAGGAAAAATAATCTCATTATCCAATTCTTTATGAGAAAGCGTCAGGTTTTTGAGGAAACAACATTGTCCATTTGCCAAAAACCCTGATGTCCAGATTTTGACCATTAACTTTGAAAAATAATTATAAATTGTATACTGGGCCATTTTTAACATATTAGCTATCAATTTGAAGCTCAGGATGTCATATTTTATCATACCAAATTTCACGATTTAAAGCATTCGGGAACATAATCAAAAAGTCATATGAACTGGTCAGGGTCAGTGTGCTTCCAGCACTGTTAGTTTAATATTTACGTAACCAAAATAAGCTCACGAATTTTGTGGCTAAACTCCACAAATCAACCTTCAATCTGCAGCTTTTTGAAGATTCAAGCCCTAAAATGTTACATGATTCTTGGGGGATGAGATTTTTGGAAATCCCAGTAGTAAATTAACCAACTATATCACCAAGCAAGCATCATTATTATGCATGATCACATTAGCTACTATGGATGAACTAACATGCTTATCATTTGGCAAACTCAATCATGCAAAGGCCAAAGCAAGATACTATAAAGAGCAGCCACATAACAATCAAGAGAGCTCAATCACAATAATAGCAATTAACCATACAATAATCAACAATGCTAGTTAGTGGTAGTAGCTAGGTTTAACTTACTACCTTGCTTCAAAAGTCTTAGCCTTTCTTCCTTCTCCTCTTTCCCTTGGCAAATATCAAACCCTAACCATGTGATCCAACCAAAATGGCAGCAAGAATCATTATCCAACCATGAAAAAGCAAGAACATACATTAAAATGATTCTTGAACCATAAAGTTTCCTCCTTTGTTCACTAGTTTTAGATTTGGTTC
The DNA here is from genome assembly GCF_004799145.2 of Neltuma alba. Classification (NCBI taxonomy): domain Eukaryota; kingdom Viridiplantae; phylum Streptophyta; class Magnoliopsida; order Fabales; family Fabaceae; genus Neltuma; species Neltuma alba. Next base: position 10,812 of record NW_021632405.1, on the reverse strand, counting down.
TCTTTAACCCTAAAAATCACTCCTTAACTTGTTCCTACATGGATTTTCATGTAGATTCCAAAAATGGGCTTAGATTTGTGAAAATAAAACTGATTCTTCCAGCCACAAACCGACCAAACCACTAGAGGTTTTGACCCAAAATTTTCAGCTTTGCTTTTAGGCTTCCAACACTTGTTTCTTTTAGTCTACCCTACACCATTCCTCATTTTAAGCATCATGGAAGCCTTAAAACAATGAAAAGCTCATCCTAGGGTCCAGTTCTTCACTTGGCCGAAAATAACTCTCACAACAACAACCATGAAAAATGCTTTAAAATCACTTAAACTCACTTGCCAACACTAGGATCTAGCTTGTGTTGTTGTGTCTTAGCAAGTGTTATGATCAAAACTTCTTTCCCCTTTTTATTAATCAGTTTGGTCTACATTAAGAGAGGGAAGAGACAGATTTTAAAACCATAAAAATGAAAGAAACCAAAGCAAGAACACTTCTAGGACCAAGATCTAACCTTGAAACCTTGCTAGGATGATCAAAAGTGCTCCCTTTCTCCTTGTTTCCTCTCAAACTCTCTCTTTTTCTCTATTTTTCTCCCTTGCACGAATTGAACATCTGAAAATGGGGAGAGAAGAGCTTGATTAAGGCTTCAAAATATCCCAACCACCTTCTTTAATGATAGTCCAAGTGTCATTACCCTACTAAGTCTTGATTCCTCTCTCTTAATTAACATAATTCCAAATGAAATTATTTACTAAAGTCAAAATCCTCTCCATTCATGGAATGACACTTGGCTAATTCAAATCTTCTCCTTCAAGAGCTTGACACATGGCTTAATAGGATCCCTTGGATTTGCAAGACACCAATCTTGCTTTATCGGTATACGTTAGGCTCTGAGTTTAACTTCTTTTCTATAATTACAGTAACATAGTCTCTGTAATTATTTTCTATCAGATCCTTAATTTATTCTCCTTATTATTCTCTTCCCAAATTGTCCTCTTTGTCTCAAAATTAATTTCCTAATATTTAGATAAAAAGGAAAATTAATTTCCTTCTCTTCAGGGATTTTTTCACTTTTCACATTTATTTGGAAAAATCTTGGACACTTGAGGGTTTCCATTTAATTCCATAATTCCTTATAATTCCTTGGGATCTCATAGAAATTTTCTTGGAATTTTATTCCTCTTAAAATATTTATTTAGAATTTTCCAAATAAAATCCCTCAATTAGCCTAAATCACCCTTAAATTCTCTTATAATCTCTCTAAGGGTAATTTGGTCATAAAACCAACTTTATAATTTCATATAACCCTCAAAGGATATTATCCCTATTTTTTCTTAATTTTCCATGGCTCGAAAATATTTTTCCTTATTTACATTTGACCAATTTTCTTTAATTAGTCAATTTCCTATAATTGGCTTGGAAAATTACTGTAATTATTTTCCACCAAAATTCTTTGACTTTTCCTTATTATTTTTAATCCTCAATAATTTGAGAATATTTCTTATCTCTAATTATCATAATGCTGGATGTGACACTATACACCTCACTACCGGTTTAGAAATCCTATTTTGGTGTAAGTGACATCATTCACTTCACAGACAACTTCCATTTCATTCTCTCTCATCTCTATCTCATCTAACACTAACCTCTTTCATTTTCCACTGTAAAACCTCTACCATGAGAAGCTCAAATTCATTCCTAGTTGAGATGTTTCAGATTTCTATGCGTGGCTAGGCGTTTCTTTTCCTCTTGAAGGTGTAGCAATGGGTAGAGTTCAATAAGCTAAGAAGGGGAGTAGTTTAATTCTAGTTCAGTTATGAGTTTATGAATTTCTAGGTTTAGAGTTTGCAATTTGTAGTTAAACTATCTGATTATAGTTGTAATCAGTTTTTGATTTCCATTTGTGTAGTGGATTGATTTTTGTAGAACTTTTAAGCTTAAATATATGAAGTATCATGTATGTTAATTGTGATATTTTGATTCTCTCTACTCTTACACAGTTGTGTTTTGCCATTGAGTTAATTCTGATTACAGTTGACCCATTACATTAATCAAACCTCTCTACACACACTAAGGGCACTTAACAAAATCTTAAGTAATAGTTCTATTATTTAAGATTCTGGACTCAAAGAATACTTTGAGGTTTACCAATTGAAACTTAGTGAAGTCTACTCCCATATTAATTGATTTTGAACTATGACAACTTGAGCACACTTTCAAGAGGATCTTCATCATTTTCTGGTTATTTGTTTATCATCATTCATTTCTCATTTCCCTAAAATCTAAAAATATTTGTTTATCATTCAATTCATTCACCTAATGTTTTTGAAAAACCAAAACCCTTTTTTTATGTTCAGTTTGCATTGCATGACATTTGAGTTAATTTAGGTCCATTTCATTAAGGCTCTGTTTAAGTGAAACGACCCGAGGTTGCACCCTATAGTGCAATCCTTAGATAAAAATTTTGATTTAACCTCCAAGGTCAATGAAAGGTTTCGAATCATTGAGAAATAAGGGAATCAAGTCATCTATTGAGTGGAATTCCAAGGGGCAACTAATTAGAGACAATCGTAGCAAATTTACTAGTTTCATTGATACTTCAGTTTGAGATAGAGTCCCTTATACATTTGACAATTGGAGAAGAGTCCCGAAACAGTATAAGAACTTAGTTTGGAACGAAGTGGCGGTAAAATATTAATTACTCTAACATTCTTATTATTTTTTTCATAAGATCACACTTCAACCAATTGAATATGGTTTTTTCTTGTAGTCCTGTTTTGATATTGATGAGACTCGAGAAAGATATGTGCTAATGAAAGCTGGCACTCTTCTAAGAAAGTTTCGTGCTAATCTAGTCAAATACTACATGAGAGATAATGATGAGGATATCATCCCAACACCACCGAGTTTATATGATAGTATCATCAATCAAGAACAATGGGATATCTTTTTGGAGTCACATACAACTGAGCAATTTCAGTTAATAATAGACTTTCCAAACTGTAATTTATACATAATTAACATATGTTAATATTAATAATTTTCATCTAAACAAGAATTAAGTGACAAAAATCAGTCTCAAGCGATAAACATAAAATATCGCTATAGACAAGAACGAATAGCATATGAACAATAGGGAAAACTGGTATATGCATTAATAATCGCTTCATATGTATAACATTTGTTAGAATAATTCTTAACTTTAAATAATTGTAATTTGTAGATAAAGGAATCAAACTTAGATGCTACATAATTATCACAGTATGTGTCATGGCTGGCCGGTTGCACTAACAAGAAAGATGAAATAGTTCATGACAAAGTTAGAAGGGTTGTAGAGTATTATGTAAGTATTATATGTTGTATCAAGTAGTTTTTGTTTAAATGATTCTATTTTATAAGAAATAATTTTATCATTCTTTTTTGTGCTAGCAATCAATTACACAAGAATCACCAGATGAAGCCCAACATATTAGACGTGATGATTTGCTTAGTAGAGCATTAAATGTCCCTGAAGTTCTTGGTTGTGTTCAGGGTGTTAGTTTTGGAGTGATACCAACATCTTATTTTGGACCCCAAAAGTGTCACACCTTACTTATATAGTACCTTAGCATTCATTTAGAACCATTCCAGACCATGTTGGATGTTCTTACACTTAAAACTTTCAATTTGGACGTTAATTTTCGGAAAATTACTGTTCACTGTCCAGTTTTCAGATTACAGGTCTAACTTTGAAAAATCATAACTAATTCTAGAAAAATCGTATGGAGGTATTCCAAAAATTTTACAGAAAGCTCTTTCAATGTTCTTTAAGGGAAAAATATTCAACTGAACTCACCCTCACTGAAAACATACAGTTTATTGGATTAAGATTACTATTTGTTTGGTAAAATCTGGACTTTCCAGATTCTCCGCCTTAAATTTGAAAATTCATATCTCTTCATATACACATCCAAATGAGGTGATTCACTAGTCATTTTAAATCTTGGGATTTGCACTATAAGTATACCAAATTTCGTAGCTTAACTCATTCATATGATAGGTCAAACTGAAGCTTGAAACTAACTGCTCCATGACCTACGTTTTATCCCTTAACATCTCTTTACTTTAATTCTTTTTATTTCTTTGGCATACCTAACATGGGCTTACTTTTTCCCATTCATGCTTATACATTCCTATACATGCCATAAGCTTTATAATTAAATACATGGCATTCACAACATAATTATAACATAGGAGAATTATACATTGAATATTAGTATCAATCATTAGCATCAATAATTCTCCACTTCTTCTCCTTGCTTCTCATGCCATTAGTGCCCATCATTGATTGACCTAAATGGTTGGTTATGAAGGGGTGAGATTTGGGAGAATCTCAGTAGCAAACATTACCACATACATGCACAAGATGGATGCTAGTGTATGGTATGTAGTTTTTCATAAACTTAAGTTAACTAGTGACATGTCATCATGCTTTATGCTTGGTATAAAAATGCATGGCCATGGGAACATATTAAAAATAGCATTTCTAGCAACAATCATCATGTCACAACATCATTCAAACAACAAATACAAACCAACATATGAGCATACCATGTCAAGCCCATAAAGGGTAAGTTCACTACCTTGCACCTCAAGCTTTCCTCTTACTTTTCCTTTGACTCCCTTGACTTTCCAACCATGTGGGCATTCGGTCAACATCACCAAACATCCTCTTGGATGTTTTAAAGGTCCTAAACATAACCATAATGATCACACAATCCATTAGGACCATTAGATTACATAAAGTTCAAGACTAGCTTTTTTGAACCTCAACCCTTTCTCTTAGTCTTAGGGTTTTCTTTCTAACTTTTCTAATATAAATCTTATCATTTCCCATCCTTAAGATCTATTTCTTGTCAATTAGGACCACTTTAGATGGCCTTAGATTCAAGAATACCAAATCTGAAAATTTTGGTTCGCGGGTACTGTTCACGCAGAAACTCCTGAATTTTGCTCAACTTTGAAAATTCATAATTAAATCTAGAACATCCAAATTGAGTTCTTCCAAGTCTCACTGAAAGCTCCTTAAGTTAAATTTAAAGAAAAAATAGTTTTAGGAACCAATTCTATGCCAAACAGTACCAGAATTGTACAGAACTCGAAACTCTTCCAAAAGTTCAACACTGTTTCCAGATTTCAAACCCTAATTTTGAAAAATCACCATAAATCGTACACATATCCAAATGAAGTGTTCTACCCATGGATTTAAATCTTACAGAGTTTATTTTAAGCATACAAAATTTTAGAATCAGATACGCATAGTAACTAATTCGAAATAGGTATCAAATCAGATGCTACAGTCACCACATACCTTGATCTTGAAGCTTGAACTTAGGTGGACTTTCTCTCGCTAGAATTAGCTATTTCTCTCTCTAGATGCAAGGGCAGTATAGTTTCCGCTAGTGTTCATTAGCTTGGCCGAATTGGGGGGGAGAAGAGTGCCTATTTATAGCCAAAAAGTTGGCTTAAATGGACCAAAATGCCCTTGGTAGCTAAAAGGAGTAAGGGCAATTTTGGAAGTTCAAGTGAACTTTTACATCATCATTGCATCACCTTATTACATCATCCTTGCATCATGCTTCTAGAAGAGGCCACATGTCACAAAAATGGTGGAGGAGAAGGAAGATTAGATCATAACCGTCGGATCTAAACTTAGCCCTTAAGTTTCCTCCTATTTTACTTGGCCCACATTTCTCCGACTTTCTTTATGGCCTTCCAGGGTTCAGAAAATTCTTCTGTCTACTCCATAAATTTTCCTTCATTCTAGAGAGTATCTATGAATTTTCTCAGGCCATAACACTTCCTCTAAGCCTTGTATAAAATTCATTTACTAAAATACCCTTTAATCAATATAATCTGCTCTTTAATTTATTAAAGCCATTCCACTGGCCTTTTGGTTTCGGGACTAATTTTATAAATTAGTATAACCTTTCAACCAATTAATTCTCATTTTTAAGTACATTTTTGAGGTCTCTTGCTATTTTAAATAATTATCTCAAACAGTGTACTTTTTACTGGCCATAACCTCATAAATTCCATTTAAGCTATCTCAGGGGTATTTTCATCTTTTCTCTTCATAGAAGAGTCTTAGAATATTATTTCCCGTTTTTTGGGATTTTTTTAGAATTTTCTGTACACTCTTCCATTTTTGCCCTTGCTGGTCATAACTTTTCGAATTTACAGTTTAGTCCCTGCTTGGACTTAACTTCATATAATCCTCTCTTTGAGGCTTCTAACTTAACCTTTGGCCTATATCTAGTCTCTTTTCTCTCTCTAAGCCTTCGAGACTTTACTGGAGTCTCTGACCTTGATTATACTGAAACCCCTGAAAAACTTTTACTTTGCAGTTTAGTCCCTGAAACTGCTTTGACTTCCTTTCTCATCTTTGGGACTTTTGCTCAAAAAGGGTCTAGTAGCCTATCCAATTCAGGCTACTTTTGATGCTTCTAGGCCCAAAAGTCTGGATGTTACAAAAGGCACTGCAGCAGAAATGAGATTTCACAACTAAAAGAGGAAATGAATTCTTTCAAGCAGTAAATACAGGAACAATTTTTTGAACAGACTCGTATATTGTAACAAAAAAATATGGAATTAATGGAGCAGTTGCATAGCTACATACAGCATGGGGTGGGACCAAGTATTCGCACATGTGATAGCCTAAGCATAAAGGACAATTGTACTTTAGTTCCTAAAATCCTTATTCCTTCGGTAAATTTTCTCAAGTTTTTTGTCTACTTAATTTTTAATTTCTTTATAATTTCTTCTTTATTGACTTTTTTTTTGTAGGGAAACTCAAATTGCAAGTTGTATTTAGATCAATCTTTTAAGCATACAGTTGCTGTGGGTGTTGTCTACAACAATGGTAATAAAATTCTGCACAATTCACCAATGCCTTAGAACACACTCTGTGTAAGGATTGATGTTTGTACCAATAAAGATGCTCAATTACCATTTCCTACTCCAGATGAGCAAATAATAGTGAAAGATGTTGTCGTTGCTTATGTTGCATGGCTGATAGGCCCTATTATTTACATATATTTCTAGTCCTAAACTTATGCTTTTGCCATTTGTATTTGCATATTTTGGTTATAATTAGCTTTCATTGTGCACAAGAGATGGTGAAGGGAGTTGTAAGGCTTTATGTATGTTTTTACATGATTTTATGTGATTTTATTTGTGTGTATTTTTTATCCTTGTTTGGTGTGAATTTCAAGGAGATTATTTTCACATTCTATTTGAGGCGCCACTACATAGGTGCCGCAGCGGATTTGCAAAAGGACTTCCGGTAATAGTTGCTGTGACGGATAAGAGAAAGCGCCACAACGGATGCAATTTCATGGAGAGCTCATAATCACTAATTGAAACGATGCCGTTTTGGCTAAGCATTGCGGTGGATAACAGAAGGTGCTGCAGCAGACAACAAAAAATTTTAGATTTAAATATAGAAGTTATGCACTCATCCAGGGGATGAGTTCATTCAGTTCTCCCACCTCCAGATCACCAGTTCTCGTGTTCTCTCTACCTTCTTCTGAATCTTTCCTCCATTTTTGCCCAAATCCTTCACCTTCCATCGATTCTTCATGGATTTTCTATTGATTCTTGCTGATTTTGCTGCAAATCAAGGCATGAGTGGCTAAATTCTCAAATTCTCCAGGGAATGAAGCTAACCTACGTTCATAGAGTTGAACAGGGAGTCTTTTTAGATCTGATTTCCACTTTCTATTTTAAGATTCAATTGCATCAGTTGAACAATTATGATTAGAATGAGAGTTTTGTGATTAGATTTATGTTTCTTGGAATTTAGATCTGGTTGAATTTTTGCAATGAGTTTGTGTCCTTTGATTCAGTTGAATAAAGGATTCTTTGATAATTTGTAGATCTAATTCAACTTACTTAGACTGTTGTTCTGTAATTCTGAATTTGATTGAATGATTTTGATGATTCAAAGTTGTGGTCATCCTTAGAGAATTGCAATTTGCTTCCCAAATGTTCTTGTCAATTGATTCTCCTTCTCTACAGATCAAGACAATGAATCTAGTAAGATAGTTGTTATTGACTTGTGGATTAAAGAGATTTGAGCAGTAGCTAAATCTATCCTTTTAACTGACTCTAAGAGACTCTAAATTATAAGATTGAACAAGGAAGGAAGGATGAGTTGCTAAGGGAACCATTATTTCTTATATGAATCTCTTTCGCATTTTAGAACCTTTGTTGTTCCTTTTGTTTTGAATTTGTTCTCACTTAGATTTTTCATTTTGAAACTCAATCTTTTACCTTGGTAACTTGATAATTAAAGTGAATTGTTAAGAATTAAACTACAACTTAAGGCTCCTTGAGAAGAATGACCTAGGTAGTACCTTACTTGCTGCATTTCCCTAGTATAATTTTGATTACCTAGCGACAAGGTTCATCAAATAGCACCATTGCTGGGGAGCCTTACTTGTTAAGGTTCTCAACGATTCACTGGTTTGCTAAGGAAAAAAAAGAGATAGAAAACTTAAAACCAAATAAAAAGTAGCATTAGTGTTTCTGAGTTATTTCTGCATTTTTATCACTTTGAGCATTGTTGCTGAATTGCTTCCTTTATTGTTGCATTTTGATTCCTTTTTGTGGGTTGTCAAGGATTTATAACAATTTGGTTAGCTGTGAATTGTTTGAATTCTTGCTTTAGCAACCTTTTTCATTGATTGATCTTTCATTAAATCTAATGATAGTTGATTGTTTTTATGCTTTTAAAATCTTCTTTTAGTAAGAAAACTAATATCACTGTGTTAAGTGTTTAATCTGTAGGATTAGTGGTAAGAGAAGTATTAAAAAGCTGCTGAATTTTGTTTATCAGAAGAAAGCACCACGACGGATCTCCTAAGGCGCCACAGTGCCTCTGACAGAAGTGATTCAGTGATAAGAGCTGCAGCGGATTTCATAAAGTGCCATAGTGCCTACACAAATTTGGCTTAGGAGTTGTCTCTATAATAGGAGCCACGACGGATTTGAGAATGTGCCGCAGCGGATTACACATATTTCCCTCTTAACCTCTTGGCTTTTCTCTGATCCTTTTCTTTTGTCTATTTGTTTTTTTTTTGGCATTTATTTCTTTAGTCTTTCCTCATGTTCCCTAGTTGCATGTCCCAGGATAAGACCCTTTTACCTTTGGATTGGGAAATTAATAGAACTCTTAGGCAAATCAAGAAAACCAAACAAATAGCCAATTCTAGCAAGCAACCTATATTGAGTGAACTGTTTCCTCAAGTTGAATCCTCCTCTCTCTTTAAACCTGAATCTACTTCAGGAGGGTTTGTAGACAATCATTTTGTAATGGATTAAGATAATAACAATGCTCAAAATGAGAGAGGTAATACTCCAAATAGACCTCAAAATGAAAGACAAGCTGAAAATGTTCTTCATAATGCTAACCCTCAATTGAATAGAGATGAGGATAATAGGAGTATTAGAGAAATTAATAACTCAAGTGTCAACTGTGATCCATGTGGTTTTTATAACTTTAAAGCTGATTTTGAACTTAAGGGTTCCTTGATTAATACCTTACGAAGATTTCTTGGTCTTGCAGGGGATAATCCATATAGGCATCTTTAAAATATACATGCTGTTTGTTTCTCTATGAAGCCTCATGGTGCTCAATTGGAGGATGTGCTAAAGAGGGCTTTCCATTTCACACTGGAGGGAAGTGCCAAAGAGTGGTTACAAAGTCTCCCTCAATACTTGACAACACTTACATGTGAATAACTTAAGAAAGCCTTTTTGGAGAAGTATTTTCCTACATCAAGGACATCCAAATTGAGAAAGGCTATCTATGGAGTTTAACAAGATAGTAGAGAGACCTTGTATAAGTATTGGACTTGATTTCTGGCCATGCTCTCTAAATGTCCAAATCATCAAATTAGCAAGTCTAATCTGGTCCAATATTTCTATAAGGGCTTGTTATCTCATCACAAGAACACAATAGATGCTGTAGCCTATGGTTTACTATTTGATTTGACTCCTCACAATGCTTGGGAATTATTGGAGAAGATGGCTAACAACAACCAATAATTCAGCACAAGGGATAACCAATCTGTTAGTGAGATTTTGAGATCAAGTACTAATAATTTTGAATCTCAAATTGCTGCCTTATCAAAAAGATAGACAAGAGAATGACTAGGTTGGAGCACCCTTGTCAAGTAAACAATGTGGTGCTGTTGGAACATCATGAGCCTTGGTGGCTCCCTCTTGTGGCTTATATGGTTCCATAATGCATTGGACTGAATCTTGTCCTTCTTAATTTGAAGAAGTATCAGCCATGTATCAACAAAAACCCAATCAATATCAACAAAGGAACCCCTTCTCTAACACTTATAATGAGAGATGGAAAGATCACCCCAATTTTAGATGGGGAGGAGGAAAAATAGCAAAGAGAGGTTCATGCAGAATAAATTCCAGTAACGTCAGCATCTCGAGCAAGCTATAGTTCCTACCCAAACTGCTTAAGAAGTTAGTAACTCAAGGAATGATGATATGGCTCTCTTGTTGAAAAGCATGAATAGTATGAATGCTAACATTAATGCTATGGCATCTCAAATAGATAGAATTGACAAGCATACTACAGCATCTATGCAAGGATGGCTGCTGTGGAGAATAGGATTGAACAATGAGAGGCAAAGGCTTCAAACTTATCTAGCTTTGTTACCCAACTTTCAGATAATTTTAGTAGTTTCCAAGTAAAAACAAGTAGAGCTTAACCTTCTAATACTGTGATTAATCCCAAGTCATTGAATGCCATAA